>NC_086284.1:46359601-46507101 GCF_963924245.1 Chroicocephalus ridibundus
AATGCAAAATGTCCACATTAAAATTTCACCAAGGTTATGTAACAGCATAGGTACTTTCATTGCCTTAACAACGGACGACTAAAAATGGCCAGAGACTGAACTCACTGCCTTGCCCAGTTGCTAGCTGGTATGATCAAAGATGGCTTCTTTTTTACCTTTTCAGAATTACCACTTTTCAAAGACAATATTGTGCAGTAGTAATTTTGTGTCATCAGACGGGCAGGCTTACCTAACAATATTTACATCTTTTTGGAAGTACTCTATCATCAGCAGTCCCTCGTGGAATTCTGGAACCCAAAAATATGGTAAAAGCCGTAGGAACATAGGAACATAGACAGCCAAACCACAGTAGCTGCCTTTTAGTTTAAATTGTTTGTCTCATTCTCCTTCCCCCAAGAAATTGCTGTATATGAGTCAACAGGTGCTGTTTTGATGTGTAAAAAAAGCCTAAAGAAGCTAAAAAGAAGGTAAATCATATTTGTAATTTTAAAATGGATTAAGTTTTGGTTAAGGGAAAGTTTGGGAGGCACAAGGAATAATAATTATAAAAGCACATGACACACTTAATTATCTTTGGGATTTTATAGACACCAGCCTGTACAAAACCCACGGTCTTCATTAAAATTCACCAGTATTTGGTCACTATAGATTGTGATGTGACTTTCTCCACAAGTGGACTTTGTTTTCTAGACCAGATTTAGAAGTCCTATGGGTTTTGTACTTTACCCTCCTTGTGTTCAGAGATCATTTTCAATATATTCTGAGAACCAGAATCTTATCTGCTATTAACTTCCAAAGATGTTTAAGACACTCTGTGGTATATGAGACATATACCCTAGGCTGGCAGATATGATCCAGTACCTATGGGAGATCTGTGTCCATCTGAAACGGCAGAAAAAAAAAAGAAAAAAAAAAAAAAGAAAAAACGGCAGGAAAAAAGTGCAGAATATCCCAGGCTATCTCAAAAGGCACTAAAGGTCTGTGTATGGTCAACTGATTCATGTGCCACTGAACACACTGATTAGATTTCCATTGACTGCAACAGAAAACCCAAATCCTCTTCATTGCCTAAAAGCTTTACATGCTTCTAAAGAAAAGGCCTACATTACAAAGAATCCTGTATTTAGGTATTAATCTTGACCTTAAAGTGTTCCTCTACATCCAGGAAACCTGAATTCTACCCTTATTTTAAAAAATCCCAACTTTTTCTTATACAATATTTTGTCAGGATCTCTCCATCCCAGCAACTCTGGAAAGAGAAAATCATGTATGTTCTGGTTTGGGGACCAGCAAAGTACACATAAATTAACAACGGTCTTCTGGGGGGAGAAAAAAAAAGAAAGAAGGAAAGAAAAAAGCAAACATATTGATTTGATTTAGAGACTGAAAAGGTAGTAAAGATTGTTTTAAGATGTCTTCATACATTCACCCCAAGTCACACCAAAATATAGTGATAGCTGTCTCGGGTCACACGTTTAGAAATATATGCTGGCTAATTCACTAATGGGACACAGGACACAGGACAAGGAAATCTGATGTGATGAAAGCTGACATTGAATAGGAGAGACCATGTATTTACTTACATCCTGATTATCAGCAGTTATTACCGTTTAATCAATTGTCCCAAGATTGAGGTTGAAATAGTGGAATGATGTGCTGTGAGAGAGATTATCCTCCATAACATACTGTACAGTTCTGAATCAATCAGTAAATTTTGAATCAATAGTGACCAGGATAAACAATTCATTTCTCAGTATATTCTACAAAAATTTGATTGTTTAATATGTAACCCTTGCTTGTGGAAATGGAAATTAAGTCATGCAGAGACATGATGTGTGAAGGTGATATTTTCTTTCTCTACTAGGTATCCTACATGCAGTTCCTGGGTTTATATACAGAGGAAGTGGGGATGAAAATGAAGGAAAGGTAGAAAAAAGTGAGCGTGAGTGAAAAATAATTGTTGAAGAGTTAAAATTTGGATTGTATTTTGTTATAATTTCACATGATATTCCCAAGTTTACCAAAAGATTTCATAGTAACAGGTTGACTTAAAATAACTTTGGAAAATATTAGAAGGTAATGTTAGCGTCATCATGTTCTGGGAGTATTTTCTTCTTTTCTTGATCGTTTTTAAGTTTGTTTCTATTTTCATGATACTGTTGTAGCCTTTTAACTACTATATTACTCTGCATTCATGACCTAGGCCAGTAAACTTAGTCATTGTGATTATATTCTTCTACTTGTACCTTCTTTTTTACCACAGATGTATTTAAGAAGCTAGTTATTTTCTTGTGCAAATTACTGTATTCTGAGCCTTGTATCAAATCCCACCAATCGTACTTTATTGGGCTTGGAATACAGCATTTGAACCTTTAAACTCATTCTGAAGTCATGGAGTCCTCTTTTCTTCTACTTGCTTCCGTGCTCAAAGGTCAGAAGCAGATCTCCCCTGTCTTAGTTTTCCACCTATAAAATTACAAGAATTTTACTTCCCTTTTCTAAGATCTTGTCTTGCCCACTTAGACTACAAGTTCTTTGTAGCAATGGCTGCCACATGGTATGCATTTGCAAATTGTCTCTCTTCAAACCTGCGGGAAGGGAAGGGAAGGGAAGGGAAGGGAAGGGAAGGGAAGGGAAGGGAAGGGGAGGGAAGGGGAGGGAAGGGGAGGGGAGGGGAGGGGAGGGGAGGGGAGGGGAGGGGAGGGAAGGGAAGGGGAGGGAAGGGAAGGGTTTGCTATTTCTTCTTATTGAACCTTCACAGTTTATTGACTCCAAAGAAGTGTTATTTCCACAGTACATCAGGTTACAATCTTCCCACACAGGTAAAACTGAATCTCTAGTTCTTAAAACTAACTTGTGTTTCATAGTTAAAATATTGCAATTTCATGGTTAGATTTATTTGAGAGAAACATTAGTGTGAAATAATATAGTACACCTGTTTATTTCTTTTTTACTTAAGATGTGTCTAAGTTCCTTATACAGTCAGTGAAGAGACATAGGTGATGTTTGTGGTTACATTAGCAAGTAATTCAGCTCAAAAAGTAGATCAAAGCAATTAGTGCTGAAACTCCTGCATTTACACAAATCTCAGAGTTCATGCTTCAGGGTATGGTTTCAAGCTGTCGCCATGAATGCAGTTTGAACCCAAAGAACAAATCTCTGGTTTGGACCCTCATGTTTCTGTTATGGACAATGAGGAGAGTGCCTTTGGTGTTCACCAGAAGCAGTTTCCACTTTCACTTTCTTCACGAGGAGTATAACTGCATTCGTTTAATCCAAAATCACACCTTAAACCAAACCAATGTTCAGCAATTTGGGACAATCAGGGCATTCGCTGATTCACAGCTGCAGCAGTGTTTCGTACCAAATTGTGAATGTAGAAGTAGCCAAGGCTTCCAGAGGGAGATCTTCTATACCTTAGTTTAAATGTGTGATTTAAACAGATAAAATTTCTCCTGTAGGCCTTTGTTTCCCTGCTATGACTACTAGTAACTTTAAGGTGCTGAAATAGAAGGCAAGGATAAGGATACCATATTGAATTCATTTTTCACTTCAAACACTTCCTTTGCCATCAGGAGCAGAAAATAAATGTTTCTATGGTTGGGAATAGACATACTGAAAAATTAGAAACACAAAAACAATTGCACTTCTTGAAATCGGAGATGGACAGAAGAGTCCATGGCTGATTCATAGAATGATAGCCGGTGACTTCTCTGTGATAATCTGGCACTGTCTCATTTATGAGGACCTTTGCTGTTGCTTGCCTTTGCTGTTGTGAAGACAAGCACTGATTAATAAAGAGGTAATTAATATTATCAGTATTTTTACCAAAACCTAAAATGTTTTCTGAGTGAGATCACCACTGAAATTGATAAACATGATAGAAATACATAGTCTAGGTTTCTCCATTGCCTGAAAACCCCTCATTTGGATATATAGCATTTGTTTAATTAACAGAGTCACTAGCTTTCCAAGTAAAAAGAAAGTAAAAAGCTCATACACATTATTCTCCTTTACTTTCTCATTAGCTGCAGCACTTCCTGACAAATATTGACCTGTAATTCTTTCCCTCTGCCAGAGAATTAAATAAAATATGAACTGCACACAATATACACCATCTGTCCAGTTCTACAAGGTGATTAGTACGCTGACTTCTATTGACTCTACTGCAAGCACAAACTGCCCACAAACAAGGAATGCTTCATACGTCATACAAGTGTGCAAATTTTGCTTGCTTCTGTATTGTCTAGTCCAAGTAAATTTAATTTTTCTAATAATATTTTTATACTAAATCTGTTATTTGTGAGTGTTCTCTACCCTGCAAAACTGGCTCACTCTCAGTCTGTTTCCTCTAATTTGCTCAGAAATACTCAATTACTGATCTTACACATGCTTGTATTGAATTTTTTTTTCAGCTTCCTAAGTAATGCAGAATCTATTAATATAAATCCAATTCACTTCTGGTAGAGAAGCTGGGCTGAATTTTCATTGGTATGATAGAATGCTGCCAGCAGATAGTGTCTGGGTCTGTTTGTCTGTTTGTTTATGTTATAGTGTAAGGTACCTCTAGGCTTTAAAACTCACTTCTTTTCTTCACATTTTTTTTTCTAAAGTCTTTCTTCACTTATAGGTACTCATTCTTATTCATGCTTCTTGATTTCCATTTGTCTTCATACATATTCCAGTCTATCTTTAATGAATTCATCAAAAATAGAATTTGGTTTACTCTGATATTGGTTACATGCCATTGTTTACTTTTTTAATTTCTGAACTTCCTTTAGTCAGAGGATCTGTTTGAAGCATTCTGCTAAAGCACCATGTATCAATATGCCATATTTACCCTTTTGACACTAGTTTAGGTAATGCCTACAGCACACGTTGATAAAATATATAAATAGTTCCTGCCCTTAATAGTCATATAATACAGCTCTTTTGCTATTTCTGATTTTCTTTGAAATCTTGCAGATCTCTCTTCTCTCCTCTGGAGTTTCTTTCTCTTCCTTCTTTCAATTCCACCTTTATGTGAGCAGCTTCAGACTAAGACATCTAAATATAGATGTCTCTATGTCAATAGCTAGATGTCAGCTCTGTGTCTAAGCTTCCTATGCAGTCAAGATATAGTTAATACAGTAAATGGAGTCTAAAGAGTTTCCCCTCAGGTGGACACTACGTCAACTGAAATGTTTTCTAGGCTCCATTGGCTGACTTGCTGAGGTATACATTTGTCTATAACTTAATTTTTAGTATCTGGCTTACATGAGATGTATAAATTCAGGTGTCTCAGCGTGGAGCTTACAGTCTCGGTTCAGTTTGAGTCAGTCATTTGAGATACCCTCAAGTAGCTCACCTGGCCTCCAGCTGCTTCTGTAGAGGAGTTCAATCCTGTATCATATGTCATAGCTCCATGGAGTTAACTCAGATGTCTTAAGTCATCTTAATTGGCAGTAACTACCTATATTGGAACAACTGAAATTGACCCTTTGTGTCCTTATGTAAAAGGCTGAAATCCACAGCTATCAGGAGCCTAAGCACTTACTTTTATTCTCAAGACGAATCCTCTATATGAATCTTCCCATTACTACCTTCTTTATTTTACCTAGCTCAAATAGGAATTGGAGTTGCACTTTTATGTAACACGTACCTTTCTTATCTATTATCTTTACAGTTTTCTTCATATGCATGTGAGGAAAGAAAAGGATCTATAGGCTCCATACTGGTCAGGAAGACAGTTACTGACACTTGCTGGGATTTTGTAACTCCCCAGATCCAGTGATCCGGTTCCAGAATTCTCTGGGCAGTGCACAAGAATATCGTCTGCTATTGAATTTAAGAATGTCATTTTCTCTGTTGAAAAATGTTATGTTTAGCAAGGAATCCTGGTTTCTAGAACCACGTCATGTTTTTAGGGTCTTAACACAAGAACATATAGAGCAAAAGGAGTTTAAAAAAATGATCTCTACTCTTGTGGTAAGGAAGTTTTAATTTTTAAGTTATATTCTGTGCTATTTTCAGTACTACATATATGCTTGAATTAAATCAGCTAGAAATAAAATAATAGTAACCAATGACACCCATGCAAAATTCAGGTGTCCATGATCAAAACCATGATTCTAAAAATCACGCATTTGGGATGAAAAGTTTGGCCTGTCTCTGGAGTTGTCTAAATTCCTCAGAGTTGCACCTCACTACGTTCTGGAATTGGTCTGCTCTTGTCAGAACCTGGTCATCTCAAACAGAATTTTAATGGAGACAGAAATTAGGTACCCTCCTATTCCAGTTCTCTAAATTGTGTTAGTCCAGTGGATGGTGTCAGAACACAGCAAGCACAATGACAGATCTGGTCCTCACTTCCAAGAGCAATTAGTAACTGTTGTCACATTTTTGTAAAGAATGTTTATATGGACTTGTTGTGGTTTAATGCCAGTCAGCAGCAAGGACCACGCAGCCGCTCACTAACTCCCGCCAGTTGGGCCTGGGGAGAGAGAATCTGAAAAGTAAAAGTGAGAAAACTCATGGGTTGAGATAAAAACAGTTTAATAAGTAAAGTGAAAGCTGCACACACAAGCAAAGCAAAACATGGAATTCATTCACTGCTTCCCATCGGCAGGCGGGTGTTCAGCCGTCTCCAGGAAAGCTGGGCTCCATCACATATAATTGTTACTTTGGAAAACAAACATAATCACTCCGACCATCCCTGCTTCCTTCTTCTTCCTCCAGCTTTATATACTGATCATGAGATCACATGGTACGGAATATCTCTTTGATCAGTTGGAGTCAGCTGTCCCAGCTGTGCTGCCTCACAACTTTTTGTGGACTCCCAGCCTACTCACTGGTGGGGTGATATGAAGAGCAGAGAAGGCCTTGACTGCCTACCAACAACTGAAAACACCAGTGCACTATCAAAAGCATTTCTCATCCCAAATCCAAAACGTAGCACTATACCAGCTGCTAGTAAAAAAGTTAACTCTATTCCAACTGAAACCACGATGGGACTGCAGCTAATAAAATATATGTGTTTAAAATTCAGATTATTAAAACCTATATTTTAAATTCTCAATCTCTAGCGTGGAATTTGAAATCAAGGAGAGATCTCTAGATAGCAAGTGGGTCATCCTGGTGGTTTTACAAGAAAATTCTTCAAACAGATACTACGGTGTATCCCAGAGGATACATGCACTTTTCTCAAAAAATGCTCCTTCTGTAAGGGAATGCTGCCAGGAAGGAGGAGTGCGGGGAAGGGTTAAGGTTTCCAAAAGCAGTGACTGTGATATAATAGTGTGGGATGAAGATGGTGTGTGTGGGAGTAGGGTGTTTATGGCAGTACTGTCTGAGGAAAATAGCGTGCAGCATAAAGGTCAAGAGCATGGGGTAATACTGTTTGTTGTACATGCTTGGGGTGCACTTTGGGGTGCACAAGTCTTTCAAGGTAGTACAGAATGGGAAACATGGCCGATACATAGCCTGATGCGTACTCCATGAAACTGGGAAATGTCTTTCATATTCCCCTGAGAAAAGCCTTCCTTCCCAAACACCTTTTGTTATACTCTAAGAAGCATTCATCAGTGTATTTCTCTTTAGCTTGATGAATGTCGCTGATGCTGTATTTGCACTCAATAGTTAGCTGTGGATGGACTATATTCTCCTTTCTCAGGATGATTTCGGGACCTTTTCAAAAGTCTGCATTGTATGTGTGTTTTAATTTGATATGCTGTGTTCTCAGAGCACTTTTGTGAAAGCAAGTAATGAGCCATCAAATCAAATAAGGTTCATTTTCAGTGTTCTGTGTGTTAGCATGATTACAGTAATATGAGTTGATGCCCTATGTTGAATTCTCTAAAATCCATGCTTTAAAATGGTGGGAATAAAGATTGTGTTCTTTAATCCATACCAATCCATACAAAGAACATGATTCTGCTCCCAAGCCTAAAAATACTTCTTTGTTCTATATCTTGACTGATATTTGGAAGATATTCAGACAGAAGACTCACTTTATTGAACTGATTAGCTCACATACTATCTCTCACCCCCTTCTCACATTTCTTCTGTTTTAAATATTTATAACATAATTGACAAGCTCTCCGAATTATTTTATTTTGTTAAGAATTCTATGTCTGATATATGGCAGATATTCACAAACACCTACTAAACCACTAGCCAAGAGGAAGGAAACTTCATGTGGTTAGTATGTCCAATTTCCTGACTTGAGTGTTATGTATAGGAAACCACTATCAAGAGTTTAGTTTAGGAACTCTTATTTGGCAAATATTTTCACACCACAAAAATAAGATGAAAGCACTGATGAGAAAAAGTTGTAGACAGAGGAAAAAAGTAAAACTGAGTTATTGTTTAGGAACTATCAATGGAAATGCAAATCCTGATGTCCTATACAAAGCTTAACCAAGGACTGAAGCAGTGGTGGACTAAGAGATAGTAAATTCTTCCTAATAGGTCTCTGTATGTGGCTCATTTCATCAAAAGACCATAATCATCTTGGCCTACAAGGTAGTTAATATAGCACCAGAGCACTTTATCTAGCACTCTAAAATGGAGTGAAATGCTTGAATTCCATACAGAAATTTATCACTCTGTTATTGGCCGGCCTTGATTAACTTCTGCATCCCATTCTAATACCTGTATGAACTGCAGAAAGTTTCCTGATCCTTGTTAACCCATCTAGATTCCTACACTGAACTTGCCAGTGCTGTGTCCAGACTCCTAATGATGAAAACACGTACATTAACCAATTTCTTCTCCAGAAGCAAATTTCCTAGTCTTGTGAAACAATGAATAAAATATACTGAAATAAATTAAATAATTATTTATTTCAGTGCGTAATCAATGTCAGATGCTTTCTTCCTCTTAATAGATGCTAGACTTTTTATTTTCATTCTTATGAAATAATAAGACCCTTCTTAGGAACAAGATGATAATCCTGCTTGCTTAAATTCACCTTTCATTGTACATTAGTGAATACAAATATGAATGAATATAAATTCGCCAGCAACCTGACATTAAAATGTATATATTTAAACTTTTTTCTCAGGAAATACACTTAACAGCAACTTAATTTCATAGCATTACCCCAGTTTTGAGAGGATATAAAGACATAAAGATTTTGTTATTTCTACAATTTATGGAAAATAATTTAATTCTGGGAACTGCAGTGCCAAGAGTGTCCATAGACCAAGGTAACTAGGAGTTCATACCCATGTGGTATGTCGCTTTCCACAAAACATTTCCTTTAACTCCTGGCATGTGTCTCTCCTTCAGAAATTCTGTTACCAGCTAGTGCCATACTTCTGACAAATAATTTGTGCCTATGATGCCACAAGTTTTTAATCTTTCTGCATACAGCAGACAAAATCTTCTTAAATGTGTGATAAAAACCAGAGCACTGGTCTTTGGACTATTTCCCTTGTTTTTTGAATTCAGCAGTTATTTTATAACTTTTAGCAAGTACATTTACCTTTGTTATGGACAAATGCATGTTAATTGTACAGGGTCTGTTTGGATGATTAAAAGTTTTTCTCAATGAATGGATGAATAATAACAACTTTTAAAATGTGGGACTACTTGAAACTAAGCCCAAACTGTAATGTAAAAACAGTCCTCAAAGATCATTTTACTTGCTTTCAAAAAACCTAACAGAACGGGTCTGATTCTGTCCTCCTCTATGTCATATGAATTTCCCATCACCCTTAATGCCTTTATTCAAGGAAAGTGAAGCTGAAATTTTATTTCTTATTTCTTGTTTTAAATTCTTCAATACTTTAATTCGCACCTTATGTCTGTTGTATGTCAAGATTTCTTCTCTGTCTAGGTAGTCTGCAAGGGAGGATAACACATGAGAAATACAGTTAAACTATGTAGTTGTTTATCTACCGCTGATTCAAAAACATTACCAATTGACTGGAAGAGTAATACTATAAATTTAGAGAGTTTTTCTTTCGTTTATTTTTTTCAAAACACTTCTGTAACACTGTCATTACAAACCATCTATTGTCACAATCTTTGTATTGGTCCTTGCAAACATCAGACCTGTTTCTTCCTTGCTATTTAAAGCAAAATATACTATACTAACACTCTGATAGACAGTCTTTGCACAGCTCGAAATGACTGCCCCAGGTACAGAAATAAAGAGCTAAAAACACTATGTTTTGTAATGCTGCACTCCTCCAGACATTATAGCCATCTTTCTTCATTGTTTAGCACTTAGTCTTTCACACCCATTTAAAGTACCCTTCCCTCTGCTTCCCAAAAATAATTCATTAACAAAGTAAAATGACGATATATTTCCATAGATCCCAATCACAAAGTGCAGGGGAAAATTAAAGCTTAAAGCGCTAGTAAGAAAGGTGCAATGAATAGGCTATTCCTAAACTCTCTTAAGCCATGCTTTCGTCTTTTGTTCATTCCTGTGTTTACAGCAGAGAAGTGTTTTCATTCTTCCCATAGAAAAGGGGTACTGTGTACTTTTTTGCTATATTTTACATTTTTAAGGCATTAGACATTTTTTTGTTTGTTTAGTTGTAGAAGTGAGGAAATCTGGGATGGAGTTGCTTAGCTATATATCAGAAACCTAATGTCAGTGCTTTTCCAATGTGCTACTAAGTAATGAATTTTATTCATGTAGGAAATTTCATCCATTCAAAACACAAAGACTTTCCAACAGTTATGTATTTTTTTGTTTAGGCATTTATTTCTACTGAAAATATCCTGAAACAACTTCCTTAAAATGAATAATATAATATGATGCACATTTACATGTGTGCTAAATTAACAGAATCTCAAAGGAATCCCAAAGGATAATCTAAAAGATGTTCAATGATGGATTATTTCTGACAGTAGTTAGCAAAAATATCACAAATCACATTTATAACAGGAACATGCTATGTAATGGGAAAGTTACCTATGGCACTACAATATTAGACATCACAATATGTATCTAATATTGTAAAAGGCTTGAGCAGATTTTGCCACCACAGCAGTTTAGCACCTCATCAATATTTTCAACATCAGATAACTGGGATTCTTCCAAACACTGAATCGTATAACTGAAAAAGCCAATACAGAGAATCTGACTTAAGTATTGCTGGATTATACAGATGAAGCTACAGCACTTTTGTAGCACCTGAAATATACGATCGCTGAAGTGAAAGACATAATATACGTTTGATTTTTGACTGTTTTAAATAATTTAAAGAATGAAATACACTGTTCTGTGGTACATATCTGGTCTAGTTTTAACGTGAGCCATCATTAGGACTAAACAGTGTCCAAATAAGTAGCTTTGATGCCAAGTTATGATTCTACACTGGTGTCTGAGTGATGGCAGCCTTTGTTCAGCTAGTGAAACAATTGCATAAATCTGTTCTTTCACCGCTAGAATGGCAAGAATATACTGAAGTCATTAGAGACACTTAGGATTTAGCTAAGTGTGATGTGGCTGCTCTACCATCTATCTGAATTTGAAAGAGGTTGAAAAGTGTATAATGACTACCCCAAAACGTTGCTGAGATAACACTGATAGGAATCTAGATTAATTTCTTGTTTTATTTCTGCTAGCTATGAAAAAAGAATTTGTGTATTATATCTTAAATGAGAATATTCGTGTCTTATCTCTTAGGTATTCTGCATAAGGGGGTGCAAACAGATCTCCTATCTATGTACTTAGTTGGCCAGGTATGAGCCTGCTGTAGCCTCAAAGACTTACAGCCATATTAGCACAGAACAGAGCCTAAGATAATAGTATACATTACTAAGATGGCAAGGGAGGCAAAGCAAACATGCAGTGGACCGTATCCATATGTTATCTATAAATTCTTTTCACTGCTAAGTATCCTTTATATTCATTTACTTTCTAGACTTGGGTGGTGGTTTACCAAGTTTCTAAATGATGTTGTTGTTTACACAAGAACATATCAGTAATATTCCATGCCAAAGGAGTCATACCTTGGGGTTTTTCTAGGAATTACTTATCAGAGAATGTAAGAATCTGTGTAATCTTACAGGAGTGAGAATAGTCTAGAGTGTTACGTTAGGCACAAGAGACTAAGGGTGAAAAGATATTAAGGTATAAGTTTGCTAATAGGCTTTTTTATTGGCTTCTTTCGTAAGTATCAGTTTGCACCTTGAAATACCTGAAAACTCTTGAATGTCTGGCACAAGATCTTCAGAAATTAAGATCAATAATAGAGATTTTATTCTATCATTCATGGCAGATGAAAAATGTAACCATAATAAAAGATATTTTTTCTTAAAACTAAGATTTCTGATCAGTTTGTTATAATTGTCAATCCATTTCTTATTCTTTCTCAAACAAAGATTATTTAAATCTTTTAAGTAGTGGCACTATGATAATATCCTGTAGAATATTAGTCAGGAAAGTGCATATTTCTAGAAGAATTAAGGAGATAGAGAAGATATGACAAAAGCTTGTGGCTGGATTTTTAAGGACTTCTTGTTTTCTAAATTGCCGTGTCATACATGAAAATTCACTGTTAGCAAAGCATCTGCTGATATCTCTCTTTAAACATTTTAAATACATTTTTGTATATATTCTTTCGTTTCTTTACAGTCACATATCAGCTCATTCTTGACAAACGTTAATCAGTCTATTCAAGCTTTAAAGTAATTTCTTTTGAAGTTCTGAATGCTGGTCTGAAGGAAAGTATTACAGTTTCCCTTTATGTATATGAACAATGGTGAAACGAGATATCCACTACAGATAAAAATAGTCCATTAATAACAGTAATACAGAGCACTTATACGAGACTTACTATCTGAAAAGCAATTTACAAACAATAACCAATTAATCTTCTCTAGTTGCTCGGTGTAATCCATTCATTACCTAATGGATCCCAAATCTCTAATGCAATAGCAAAGTTTCTAACGATATACCTGAGGCTACCATTTGCAGCTGAAACTCTCATTTTACTGACAGTTATGGCGGCTGAGCAGAAACATGTCAAGACAATTGCTTGGACCTAGAGTGTGTAAAGCTTTACTCTCAGTGATTTCAAACCCTACAGCAACAGGTACCTGATCCTGGCTGACAATAGCTCTTATCATAACAGGTAAATTAAAAATAATGGAAGGAAAAGGAATCTCCAAAGTGAAACTTTGGGGTATATAAAAAAAAACCAAAACAAAACACCAAAAAACAAACAAACAAAAACACCAAAAAAAACCCCAAAAAATACCAAAAATGAAGTTAAAATGTATAATTGTTCTACACTTTTAAAAAACCTTGCAAAGTGGTATCCAGGTGTGGAATAATTACTAAATTGGCCAAGAATACAAAAGTACAGCATTGTTCACACATTAAGGAAAGTCATAAAATCAAGAGGCTTCTGAGGTAGAATACAGCCGCAGCTGGCACACGAAGAATGCAACATCTGCGATTCCCTGTACAAGGTTGTTTGCGAAACTACATGAGGGATGGAACGGAACGTGCTTGTTCCTTGGCCTTCCCTTGTGACGAATAACAGATATGGGGACGAGATGGTACTACGGAACAGATAAGCAGCCTACTCGCTACCCGAGACAACATTTCGTCAAATTTTGATGAAATGCTGTCCTTTGTGCAAACTTTGCTCACTACAATGTACCAAAACATACCTCCATCCCGGAGACTATCCGCCCCCGAGGTGCGAACACTCCTCCTTGAGTACATTAGTCATAATGAAAGTACGTATGACTAAAGTCACTCAAACTCCACTTTGAAGACAAAAAATAGTATAAAAATAGCCCGAGAGAGAGGGCATGCCAGGGAAGACACCATCGCGAAGAATTCCATCGCTGATTTCAGGGATCAGTTGATGGGCTGAGCCTTTCTTCCCCCCCATAGGGACGCCTTTGGGTAAGACTTCGATTATACTGAGTGCTTTCTCGGGGACTTAGAAATTTCTCTAGAGAATCTCTACCCTACATTTATAGCCAGGCTGTATCGTTTATAATTTTGTCATGTGTTTTGTATACTTAACAATATCTTTATTTGCACGTGCTTTGCAGACAGTGTATTTATCACCCGCAATCCTAAGAACCTCTATATCTGTTGTTTAAATAAACTGCACAGTTTAAGTAGCTAGTCGTTTCGCTTTCTCACTGAACGCA
Source organism: Chroicocephalus ridibundus (assembly GCF_963924245.1). Classification (NCBI taxonomy): domain Eukaryota; kingdom Metazoa; phylum Chordata; class Aves; order Charadriiformes; family Laridae; genus Chroicocephalus; species Chroicocephalus ridibundus. The sequence goes on from NC_086284.1 coordinate 46,373,717, forward strand.
ACCAAAGACTCGAGAGTGGCCGTGCTAGTTCAGGAGCACGACTAGACTGAAGGTGCAGTCCACTATTAGTGTATCCAAATCGTAATAGTTTAATACATATTAAACGCAATTGGACTGATAGTGCTGAATTGGGCATCACTCAGAATTTAAACCTAGCTGCACCTAGCCTCCCACCTCGGTGGGGAGTATTAGAACGCAAGGGGGTTTATCTTCTGCCAAAACCACTTGGCCCCTTTTCACGCAACACCAGGATAGTGATCCCTTACAAGTTAGTACCAAAATATTTTTTAGAAACATCTGTGGAATGCTGATTAGAGAGGCTATTGCCATGTCCCTGTGATTCCATGAAATCTTTGGAAATCTTCCATGGAATATTTTTCACAATATTATGTGACCTGAACATAAATGTACAGTTCTATGAGGAGCTTACTCTAAAGCAAACAGCATAAATAGCATTAGAAATGCTAATCTTGGTCTTTACAACATTCTTCTGTTCTTCAGACATGCAAGCAGTTGCCAGCATTGTCTTCTGAACAGGAGTTAAGGAGTATGGAATGACGTATCTGCTTCCTAACTTTAGCCCTCTAAGTTGGAAAAACTGTTTCTCTAATGACCGCTGTTTATTCTTGGAGAAAAATAGATGACATGACTATCTAGCCAGGATTCAGTTACTCACAGACAGGTACCTAAAGTCCATTGTGATGCCACCTATTCTGTCTGTCCAAGGCCAAAGATATGGTATGGGAAGTGCAGGACATCCGTTGCACTTTCCTAGTGCAGCAGATGGGACCCAGATGAGATATCTCCTCACCCTTTAAAATGGCATTTCCTTTTGTTTAGGGAAGCAAATGGTGCGTATTCTGGGTCTCCTGGCAGATGCATCTGATGAAACTCTTGAGCACCAAAGAGACAGAGGAGTGTCTCCTTGCATGCACAAGGGTGCACTGCCATGAGACCCTGAGTTTCATAGAAATTTTCTAACACTTCAGAAAAAATAGCTGATCCCCTTATTATACATTGGTCATGGTCACAACTGCATACGCAGTATCTTTATTCTCATTATTTAAATAATTTGTCTAATATCTGGCCAACATCTTTACGTGTGCAATCTTTTTTTATTACAGCTCATAATTTTTTGTGATTCTTACAAGTAAGCATAATTCTATTCATTTTCCTAGTTGTGGGAACATATGTTATCTCACCATATAATGTCCCCACATGCAGTGAGCTCATCTTTTCTTCTCTTATACAATTCTTTCCAATGATTTCAGCTACCCCACCCCTCTTGTCAATGCTTTCCCTTAGTGCTGGAAGAAAAAAACATCCAACTCAAAGGCCTCCTCATTGTCCTGCAAAGTTATTCCTTTAGCTGGAGCTTTATATAGGAAGAGGGCAATGTATTCCTTAGCTGCATTCCTTAGTTTGTGCTCATTATCACTTGGACCCAGCCTTGGCATCTCAGAATACTCAACATTCTTTGTCCAGATCAAGGAACCATTTAAAACTGAGCAGCTAACAACTGAAAGGCCACCTCTCACTCTGTAGTAGTTTGGGCCTCAGAGAGTAGAAAAATTTCTCAGAGGCTATTAACTTGGATCCCTTGACAAAGAAATTGCAGCGTCTTATACCTGGTTGTCACAAATAAATTGTCTGACTTCCAAAACACATAATCTAAAATGCAAATCAGCTTCACTATATGATCTAGGGATGAAAAACTCTAAAGTTAAGGGTTATTTAGATGTCACTAAGGATCTTGTTGTCAAAAGAAGGGAATAAATATTTGGTGCTAATTCCCACTATTTGTAGTAACATAAAGTAAATATTAAGAAAAAATATACAAAACCCCTACACACCTTATGGACTTTCCATTGAATCAGCCAACTACTCCGTTGACAGATTACTTCAACTTTATCAGATTACATTGGACAAATGCATCTTGTTGCAATCTATTTAATGTTTGGGGTTTTTTCCTGTGTCATTTTGATAAGAGTTTTTTATGAAATTTACTATCACATACTTTTACTTAGGAGATTCTGAAAATTAAAAAAACTGTAAGAAAGTTGATTGACATTTGACATTTAGCTGTTACTAATGAGCAAGATTCATACTGATTTCATTCTTTGTATGCATTTTAAAATATATTCACATCAAAAAAATGCTAGATAATACCATACAATACAATAACAGAACTACTCCTGGTAGCAGGGGTAAGGCCCCCTAAACCCGCCCCTTAAACCTTGATGGCTTGCCTACGTAACAAATATTTCTGACTGGTTAATTTTCTAGCCTTGAGTAAATAATCTATCCAAGTTGAATATAATTTATATAAATCCTTTGAAGCTTGTAATAGAAATTATATCTTTAAAAAAAATTGAGGAGCGTTCTGTTCAATATGGAATTCAGTCTTGGCTCAATATAGTCTGACGTCTCCATTTTCAGTTACTGTTGCATTGCATCTCTGCTGTTCTCATAACATGTCTCTCACTTCCCTTTGAATGGTACACATACAGACTTTCCCAAACTCACTGGAAGGTGCCATAGAACATCAGTGTATTCTATATATTTTATAAGGTACATAGAATCATAGAATTGCCTAGGTTGGGAGGGACCTTTCAGATCATCTAGTCCAACCATCAACCTAACTGGCAAAAACCATCACTAAACCATATCTCTAAGCTCTATGTCTACCCATCTTTTAAATACCTTCAGGGATGGTGCCTCAACCACTTCCCTGCGCAGCCAGTGGAACTCCACGCAGTAGCTTTCCACTTCCGACAGTTTCCTAACACACCACAGGATCCATCAGTAAACAAAGCACAACGCCTTTCATCTTCTGAAAACTCATTATATGGTGGTGTCTCCCAGGCACGAGCCAGGTCCTCAGGCATTGCTCAAAAATCTCTGCTTTCTGGATGCCTGGGCAGTTGGGTTTCCCCAGTCGAGCTTGATGCATGACCAGTGCTACCCACTTTCTTCACGTAGTGCTGTTTGTGTGACATGTAGAGGAGATGTTCCCTTTGAACATCCAGTGTGGGCAATCACAGTGCCAAAAGGAGATATACTTCCGAGGAGAAATGCTTCTGTACCAATAACTTCTGAAGTTGCTCAAACTTCAAGATGCTGATACTATCTCTTTTTCCATCAGGGTGTTGTGGGCTTCTGATCCTCATTACCCCCAGCTCCAAACCCCTAATGGTCTACTTTGGGTTTCTCCTGATGTTTTCTGACAGAGGTTCCAGGTGAGACCATGCTCCTCAGCTGCAGTGTAGAGTACACTTTGCATAGCAGGTCCTGTCCGGACATGCCAAAAAGCTACTGCACAAGCTATTTCCTGTTTGATCTGCTCAATGGCTTGCTGTTGCTCAAGGCCCCAGTCATAATAGTTCTCCTTTTGGGTTATTTGATAGAGAGGGCTCACAAGCTGACTATAATCTGAAACATGCATTTTCCAGAATCCCACAAGGCCTAGGAAAGCTTGTATTTTCTTCTTGTTGGCTGATGGAGACATAGTTGCTATCTTGTTGACCACATCCATAGGCACATTACAGCATCCATCCTGCCATTTTATTCCCAAGAACTGCATCTCCTTTGCAGGTCCCTTGACATTGCTTTTTTATGGTGAAACCAGCTTTCAAAAGAATCTGAATTACTCTTTTTACCTCCTTAAACACTCCTTCTGCCTTGTTGCTCCACACAATGATGTTGTCGACGTATTGTAGATGGTCAGGTGCATCACTCTTTCCTAGTGCAGTTTGGATTAAGTCCATGACAAATGGTAGGGCTGTGCTTCCACCCCTGGGGCAGTCAATTCCAGGTGTATTGGACATCCCTCCATGTGAAAGCAAACTGTGGCCTGCACTCTGCTGCCAAAGGAATTGAAAAAAATGCATTGTCAATGTCAGCTTGGCTGACAATACCACTTCGCTGCCTTTGACTCCAATTCATATCAGAGTTCTAACATGTCTGGTACAGCAGCACTCAGTGGTGGCATCTCTTAATTCAGGCCACAATAGATTACTGTTAACCTCCACCTTCCGTCAGAGTTTTGCACTGGCCATATGGGACTATTAAAAGCTGAGTGAGTTTTACCGATCACTACTTGGTTCTCCAGTAGATGAATCATCTCACTTCCTTCTTCTTCCCCCAGCTTTATATGCTGAGCATGACATCGTATGGTATAGAATATTCTTTGGTCTGTTGGGGTCAGCTTTCCTGGCTGCGTTCCCTCCCAACTTCTGTGCACCCCCAGCCTGGGGTGGAGCGAGAAGCAGAAAAGGCCTTGACTCTGTGTAAGAACTTTTCATCAATAACAAAAACATCCTTGTATTATCAACACTGTTTCCAGCACAAATCAAAAACATAGCCCCATGCTAGCTACTATGAAGAAAATTAACTCTACCTCAGTCAAAACCAGCACAGCCTTTTAATTGTTGTGGTACTCCTGATTCCTGCTTTGTCATCTGCTGTGTTCCTCTAACAGCATTTATACACTTTCGGGCTTATTGATTTATGTACTCATATAACTAGAATATAGTTTACAGTCCACAGGTGAACCTTTACTCTTTATATAATCTGTATGAACAGAATTAGAAACTGGGATGACTATATATGATCCTGCTTATTATTCAACCTGATGATACTTTCAGTGAAAGTATAATTTATAAATGTATTTTTGTCTTTCTATTCCATTATTTAATTATTTATAAAATTTAATGCTTAAAAAGACTTTAGCCTTTTGGTTTTATGGCTATTTTCAAAAAAAAAAAAAAGGTCATTTGCTGTTCTCACACCTATCTGAATCCAATGTAACAGCATTTGAAACTAGCAAATATACATGTCTACAATTGACTCTCATGTTTACCTCTTGGATTTCAGAGCTTCACATTCATAACAACCCTGTGTGGTAATATTGTTTTACTTAGGGAAATAATCTCTACTACTTTTTTCTCCCTTCCCTTCCCTTCCCTTCCCTTCCCTTCCCTTCCCTTCCCTTCCCTTCCCTTCCCTTCCCTTCCCTTCCCTTCCCTTCCCTTCCCTTCCCTTCCCTTCCCTTCCCTTCCCTTCCCTTCCCTTCCCTTCCCTTCCCTTCCCTTCCCTTCCCTTCCCTTCCCTTCCCTTCCCTTCCCTTCCCTTCCCTTCCCTTCCCTTCCCTTCCCTTCCCTTCCCTTCCCTTCCCTTCCCTTCCCCTTCCCTTCCCTTCCCCTTCCCTTCCCTTCCCTTCCCTTCCCTTCCCTTCCCTTCCCTTCCCTTCCCTTCCCTTCCCTTCCCTTCCCTTCCCTTCCCCTGTGTCTCTTTTTTCTTTTATTTTTTCCAGGGAGTATTGTCACTTGCTTTTTTCATGTCATCCAAACTAACATTTCCTCTTTCTTTCTACTCCTTCACATCAAATTTTAAATTCAAGAACATTTACAGATCATTCATGCAGGTTTCAGACTACTGGAGTTCCTCAGGCAACATCACATAGGACAGAGGATCATTTTGAAAGAGAACATGAGTTGCTGTGACTAAGCCAAAGCACATGACCTTCCATTCAGAAAGCTGTCCTTACATAATGAAGGGGTGTCTACCCAGAACATACACAAAACCAATTGGTAAGACTCCTTAAGCATTTTCCCCAGGACTACAGGTTCATTTGTTCTGTCATCTTCTGTCAAACAAGGAATATGAATATTCCCAGAATAAAATGTTGGGCACCTTTTGCAAAACAAAACACCTTCAGTAATGTTGTTGCCATATTTTTCAATATTCAACTACTGCATTTTGACCAGCTCTTATTTAAAATAAAGTTCATGCCACCAAGGGCATTCTTCAGCTAACTTCAATTTCAAGTTCCCAGCAGTGTTCTCTCATTTTACAGCTTCTCAAATATAAACGTATTAACCACTTTATGGTTGCTGGGAGTTTGACTTGCAGCTTAAGATACATTTTCAGCTGGAAGTTTAATAGATTTTCAGGTCTCTAAAAATATTTCTGACACTTATATACAATGGATGAGAATGGCTTTAACGACACTTGTAGGAATTTGTAACTTAGGATTCCACAGAGCTCAGTCACTGAAACAATAAAGTGTTTTCAAAAGCTGTAAAAAACCCCAGCAGTTTCAGTCATTCAAGAGCCTATCAAAATAATATTAATGGTGAATACTTCAAGAGCATTTTATGATGATGTCATTCGTTATGTTCATTTAATATTTCTGCTAAGAGAAAAAAAAAAGAGGTTTTCTCACTTTAGTCTATTTTGCTTGTGTTTAATACTTTAATGAGGCTTCAAAACACTTCTATGACGACAGAGGTAATATTTCACAGGTCATAAAAATTACTCAGATGCATCTTCAAAAAGGTGAGTAATTCTAAAAATTGCATTTAAAAAGGGATATTATGGCACCTTTTATACAAAGTGATGTAGAAAAAACACTTGCAGCTCGATTGAAAGCATCCTATGAAGTACCAAAAATTTTGGCGTTTTGTTTGTTTCTTTAGGATAATATTAATATTTTCAAATTTTCTTTCAGTGTTGCTGGAAGTTATTGAGCTAGTCAGCTGTTGAGGCCAAAACAGTCTTCCCATTCAAGTTAAAGACAGAATCTCTTTGCCAATTTGGAAATGAAATATGTGAGATCTTGGACTCATTTACACCAACTGGAGCTTTTCCAGTTAAAGCCATATTCAAATTATACTATGAAATCAAATACAAATCCTCTAAAATGCTATAATATAGTAACAGATTCAGTAAAAATCTTAATGAAATACATAGAGTAAGTGAACCGGGGAACCGCTGTTCCCCTAGCTCGTGTTTTGACTGCGTAGCAACTGTTGTTCAGAGGTGGATCTCACAATTGTGGGAGAGATTGCATATATTGAGAGAATAACACAGCATGGGAGCTAAAGATATAACATGATAAGATTAGTTGGTGTTCACCAACGTGGCAATCTACTTTTAATGGAACACCTAGATTAGGAAATGCAATTTGCTTGGGTTTATGTACTCCTTGACAGAATATGGCTGTCTTACCTGAAAGATGTAATTGTTTTTGTTACTCTCTGTTTCATGCCTGATATAATTTTCAAGCAGAAGAGAAATAGGGCTAAAACATAAGTCTTTTTACATTAAAAGTGCACACTTAGAGACACAGTTTTCAGTTCTTAACACCATATAACATGTAGTGGAGATAACAATAATGAACACCTATTTGCATTAACTCACGTAATTAACTCCAGCATTGCAATGCTTGACACGTATTTGTATGTATCTCTGCGTGCAGTATACAACCATATACAAGCACAAGTATAGTATAGGTATATATTGTGCACAGGCAAATCATCAAATTATATTCTCTTATGGAATTATTCTTGTGATAGGCATTGAAATACATACTCTTACTTGTAGTCACTTCTTCACAAACAAAAAAGGATGCAGAAGGCAAATTCTGGAATTTCATATAACAATATTGCAAAAAGCTGTCACCTTTCGTGTATCTGCTGTTAAAAATGGGGTATATTAGTGAAAGAAGATCATCAAAACGATGCTTTGAGAAGAAGCTGTTCTACAAAATATCGCTGAGAATCCTCTGGAATTCTGTTGCATGGGAAAAAATTGCATTGCCCAAGGCTGGGCGGATTTCAAAATTGTATGCACTGCACTGTATTTAGAAAAAAATGTAACGTGATATAAAATACCTGTTTATACATACATTACAAATCTGAAATGAATGTTATTAATTCTCAACTCTGTTGCCTGTAGAAATGTCCCTTACACCTATTTAAAACTGAAGTACACAATTATTAACAAAAATAGTCTGTAGTCATAATGCAACTCAAAACTGATTTGTGTGCAAAAAGATTTGTGTGCTGTTTTTCCTCAAAAGTACATTCTTAAATAAGAGAGAGTTGGAAATAAAAGGCAAACTGCACCTTGAAGTGAAAGAACAGGAGCAGATGTCCTTTAGCTGTGTGTTTTATTGATTTATAAACACTCAGTCAGGCTACCTCATCTCTGCAGAGTAATTTAGATATGGGAAAATATCTGTGAAATATATTGATTGCATTATTGATTGAAAAGCCAATTGCTGTTGCACTCCTGTTTTACCATTTAAGTCCTGACACATTTTGACATATGAGCCAGCTGCGACTACTGCCTCGATACTGCAATGAGATAATGTGAAAGCTGTCATAACCACTTCTGTGTCAGCCGCAAGAATTTACAGTGTACTAGTGCTGCTATTTAGCTTGTTCCTTAACCACCTGAATAATTAGGGTTTGTTAAAGCTTTTGCTGCTGCACATTTGGTTTATATATGTGCTGTTTTTATGTTTCCTTTCACACTGGATTGATACATCACGAACAAAAGAAATGTAGAAACCAGGCTGTTATTATTCAAAGCTTATACACGTGGGGATGATTGTTCCTGCTCAAATATTTTTCTCTTCTCCATGAGGAATTTGGATTTTAGAACATTTCGCAAGGGAATACTCACTTGTTTCCAGATCAGTTTACTCTCAGCAGCAATAAATCAAGGGAGGACAGGAAAAAATCCTCTACAGCCTATTAACAACTCTGTCATTTATTTTGAAATTTTAAACTGTGGAAAATACAATGAAAGCAAAAACATATAGCAACTTATTTAGTATTTTTCATATTAGTACTTTTATATTTATTTATCTATCTGTGGTTGAAATTAAAATGCATAAACATACTAAAAGGATTTTTTTTAAGCCCTGACAGATAATAATAAATAAAAACCTCTTCCTAAAATGCATCCCTGAAGAACAAAAGAAAAATTTCCTTTACCAGCTCCACATTTCAGCATGGTACAGAGTGAACTATACAGTTTAATCACCCTTATTCCTACTCTTATTAGTGAAATGATAAGGTATCTTCATAGCAGCTTTAACTCATTTCTTTGACAATAAACTCAATATAGACCTTTTTTTTTTTTTTTTCCTAAGGACTCTGATAGGACTCTGATTATATAGTTCATTCATGCCATCTCGTTCATTTTTGGTTGGTTATTTCATGGTCTTTTGACCAGATCCAGACCTTCAGGTCTAATCCATGGGGGACTTCTCCCGTGCCCTGACAGAATGGCATTGATTTAGATGGATTCTGTACATGCTCTAGGTTGTACCTGGGTAGATCTCACAGCAGGACTGGATTCTAGCTTGCATATTTGTCATCACAGTACTTGTATTTCTCCCCAGGGTACCAGATGAACTATAAGCAGTCTGTAGACCTCCTATTTGGAGGGACTTCTGCACTCTTTTTTTTGTATGAAGTGCCTTTTTTGTATCTGAAAATGAGGCACAGCCAAAGGTGCTATTCCATACTTTCTCTTCCCTGAATGAAATGTGCAACACTACGTTTCCTTATTTCATTTGAATAATCAGATGTAAATTACCTACAGTACCAGAATTGTATCGATTAGTTATCGGGTGGAAACAGCACATATGATCAGTCTGCAAAGCAAGTTTCTCGTGATTTCACTTGAAATTAGTGTTGGTCATTGGATTACGTGATGGGTGGCCATGTATTTCATGCTGCAGAGCACACACATGGGAAAATTCTTTTACAAAGCAATTCAAACTCAAACAATAATCAGAAGTAGTGTTTGATTATTATTTTTTCTGGGTGAAATAGTAATAATTATCAGGTTGAAACAAAATACAATCACGGTATACGGTGTCAACGACATCAAGATTTTCAGTCACTGCAATTTGACATTATTATTCAAAATACAGTTCCACCTTAGAATCATATTTGGCAAAGAAATTAGGGAAGTTACAAAATATTTTGGATTTCTCTTTGTTTTTCAACATTAAGTAAAATGGTAACTCCATATAAAGGAAGAGTTATGAATGTTCTCTGCTGAATTCACTGATTTTGACTTTTTATTTTAGGTATTTGGGGTATGGCATTGTTTTGCCAATGTGTTCACAGCAGCCAGCAGCAAAACACCTATCCTGACCCTCACTCATGCCCCTCTAATGTGCTGTGGGGAGAAAATAGAAGGAAGGCCAGAATACTCATGGATCAACATAGCAACTATTTAATAGGGAAAGCAAAAGCTGCACGTACAAACAAAGGAAAAAGATTAATTCATTCACTATGTGCTACCAGCATGCTATCAGATGTCCAGCCACTTCCTTGGAAGCAGGTCTTCAGTATACGTAACAGTTGCTTGGGAAAACAAATGCCACAACCATGAATGTTCCCCCCCGCCTCCTCCTTTCCTTGAGATTTAATTGCTGACCAGACGTCATATGGCATGGAATATCCTTTTGGTCAGTTTGTGTCAGCTATGCCAGCTGTGTCTCCTAATTTCTTGCCCACCCCACAGCCTACTCACTTTGGATAGATGTTGGGGTGGAGAGAAGGGCCTCATACTGTGCAAGCACTGTTCAGCGAAAGCCAAAACATTGGTGTGTTATCAACACCGTTTTAGCCACAAATGCAAAGCAGATCGCAATCCCAGCTGCTATGAAGAAAGTTAACTCCATCCCAGTCGGACACTGTACATGTGATAAGATTCTTTCTCACGTGGTGGCTGACAAGGCATGCTAGGATTTCCCTTCTAGTGCAATAATGAAGAGGGAAGCAAGGTACAGCATCTATAAAATGAATTTCTGAGATCACAGTAGTTCAGTTGACAAGTACAATGAAGGAAGCCTTGGAGAAAATTTTACTGGAAGGAATTACAACATGATGAAGCCAAGGGTGCCATAAGGCTGATTGGAGATGAAGGGATACTGGGATCCCAAGTGCTGCCAGCTTAGGGAAAGGGATAAGTCGTTAGTTAATATGGATCACAAAAGACAATATTGCATGTCATTGCAGCTTTCTGCTCAAAAGGCCCTTCTGAGAGTATCCTGGTGCTTCAAGCAGCATTAGTTTTTTCTTCCCACTGTTAATGTGGGAATTTCTTCATGAAAGGCACCTCTAAAAAGCAAATCAGATCTTATGTGGACTGAGCCTTCTTTCTGGAGGTTACTTTTCCACTTTCGATTTCTCCTTTTGGCAATATAAACAATCTAGTATAGCTCTTTTCCTATGTTAAGCACCTAATTTGAGTGGCAGGAATTCAGACCCACATGTCCACAACTTCTAGATCCTTTTGTCATTGGGAACTGGATGTAGAACACTGAGAAGAAGAAAAGTCTCCTGACAAGCTGAATGTGTGTATGAACAAGGAGTAAATTGTACTTCAGAGGTGTATTTCTAAGGCACAGTACCTCTTGGGATGACACAGCCTACACACTATTTCTTGCTGAAGGCTGTGCCTAGAGGCACAATCAAGTTCTGAGGGACTGAATATAATCTAAATTACAACAATCGTATTGTGGCCTGATGCCCAAAACCTTTACATCAGCATTAGAGCTTTCAACGGACTATGGAAGAAAAAATATGGCTTCTAAATAAAAATCTCTCTAAATAAAAACAATGAAGATATGTTACTTTGCTGAGTGATAATGGATGTATGACATTTCTTTAAAAGATTTTTTTTAAAGCCTGGAATGCTTTAAAAATGCCTGTTCTTTCATGCAAGAAAAACCTCATGCTACTTGCAGGCAAGCTAAGCAGGCAGACACAGGAGGTGTAGGAATATACACATTCATAGCCCTGTAATAAATAATATAGTGTACTAAAATCATTGAGAATACGTATGCAGAAATAATAGAGACAGATAATACCAATTTATTCAGGGATCTTAAAGAATAGGACTGCAAATACTGCTTCCTACACTTCTTTTGGGGTTTGTACACAGTCTAGCACAGATATTCAGGCTTGTACAAATATGGGACCATCCTGAACGTATACCAATACATTTCATTCCTGATAAAGAATAAGCTTTTCCTATAGGCAGCCATAAACAGCTGAGCATTCTTATTTTTCGCAGCTTAAATTGCACTTGTATCTCTTGCTATGTCCTTTTTTTTTCTTTTTTTTTTCAAACCAAAGCAGTTCCTTCTTTGCTTTAGCAGAAGAATTTAAAGGTGGAAAGAACACAGTGATATCCTTCACCAAAGAATAACCATGTTGTTTGGAAAAACTAGTAATAGCTGGAGGAGATGGAAGACCACAGACAGGAAGACAATTTATTGCAAAAGTTGCAGTCTCTCAATTTCTCCCTCTCATGTTGGAATTGGAAAACATCCATTCTTTATAAATGTCTTTCAAAAGTTATTACAATAGAACCTCAACTATTAGGATTGAAATAGTCTGTGTAGAAATGTGATGAAGGCCCAACACCCTCAGCTGTTTAAAATCAGACTGATCAAGAATTCTCAAAGTTAATACATGAAAATCAAATTTTCTATTTGGTCTGTATGGTCTAAATCTTTTGTTGTCTCTTATAGATGAAGGAGTGTCAAGTTCCTTCAGTGTTAATGTTAAATGAAAACCCATTTCTTTTCATGATTATAGGAGGTGACAGACTACAAGATGTAACACTGTTTTTAAGGAAAGAGACTATTGTATTTTATTTTGCATTCTGCAAATAAATATTTAACACAATCATTTCATAAATATCGGTATACTTGCTGCTTGTTCACTCAAATTTATATCCTCATTATTATGGTATTTTTCTGGTCATATTTAATCTTTTACTGAAATTGTTGGGAGACGTTTTAATTTACCTGCACTGAACCTTGAATCTGGAGTAACATTGAGCTTTGTATTCTGACTTTATCAGGAACCTGAAATTTTTAAAAGCTCTGTACATTAGTTCCCTTCCTTGGGAGTGTCCACCACCTGACTGAAAATAAGTAAACCAAAGACAACACAGAAGTATAAAGTTGCATTTTCAACAGAGGCCATGCTTTTCCTCAGAAGTACTGAACTCAGCTGAGCAAGAAATGAATAATACTTGTTGTGAATGTTTGACTGAGTTTAAAAATGAGTTAACCCTGGCTCTCTTGGTGTCCCTTTAGTCTTCTTCCATGAAGATCCTATTTTAATCCCCTGAATGGACATGAAATGCTAGATTTGCACTTCACCATTTGTACTGAATGTGATAAATATTAAGAGATCACTTGATCGCCATTCTCACATGGAGACATTAGCGAATGAAGAGATCTTTACTTTAAAAAAAAAAACAAAAAACAAATAAATGAACAAACCAAAACAAAACCAAAAAAACCCAAAACTACAGTGGCATAAATTGGAGCTAGATACGCTGTGTGAGTTTTAAAACTAAATGGTTTAAAAAGTGAATCACTGGAACATTTTCAAATAGGTTTTAGGGTATCTCCGTCACTGGTGTTCTTTAAAATAGAAGTGTGTATTTGGGGAAGGGTGGGTTTGTGTGTGTCTGTGTGAGTCTTGCTTTGTTCTTCAAGAAGACATGTTCTAGCTCAGCAACAGGCTTATGAGATTGAGATAACAATCACCTGTGGAAATTCCATGATCCGAATTAGGCAGAAGGTTAGTCTAAGTGGTCAGGAGAAGTCTATATTTATATTTTTTGACAAAGCAATTATTTACATTAGATGGAGAAAACAATCCAAAAATTGTGAGTAACTTCCTAGTTGGCTACACGTTAGTAAATTACAGAAATGTCAAACAACCTTCCTGAAAGCCAGAAGACATACATTGTTTGATCCCAACATTTTATGAATTATTACCTACAATAGATACTTTTAACTCACAAGGAAGGATTAACTTTATCTAAAAGTGCATGATGTGTAAGAATGCTTACACTAACAGTCCTCTCTTGATTACATGAATGATGTAATATCTTCCAATATCCATTAAATACTGACAACCCTCATAATTTCTTATATAAAGCACAGTGCAAATCTCCTTCACACTACTGAAATGGTAAGTATTTCTACTTCCAGAGAACACTCATGTTGAAAAAAAGTGCTTTCAAGCTCAAAATATAACATTTAGTAAAGCAATGTGGTATCTTTAAAAAACTAAATTATTATTCCAAATACAAGGCATTCCTTTCATTCATTTCAGTCGCTATATTGTTTTTTTCACTCAAATTGCATATTACCTACGGTTTAGCTGTCACCTTGTATTTGCTGCTAGCCAAATCAATAATTGAGTACAGCACATTTTCAAGGCAAGGAATCTTATTCAGTAGCAGTGTTGCTTCCCCACCAATCCCCTGAGAATGGCAAGATCCTTTGAGTGACATACCCCAAAATCACACCCAATGGTCTGGGAGGTAATAAGAAACTTCAATGATATGATGCTCTTCATATGGTAGTAAAGCAAGTGTCTAAATAAAATCAAAGGTTAAATAACCTGTGTCATCAGTAACTATCTAAATGCAGAAAATGTGGAGATGTAATTTTAATAAACACTACAGAGTCTGTATTGTTTTTCATTTTTTTCCTAGCAATTGCATTTCTATGTTGTATGTACGCTCCAGAGGTTGTAAGGGAGGCTTGAATATACCTGTGATGAAAGTACTGAGTTTAGGGTATGTATTGTTCTGTATTTACAATGGAAATACACTCCCATATTAAAGGAATAATATAGATACAGAAAAGATCAAAAGCTTTCATATGTGCTTTTTTTTCATCCTTTGAAACGGATTCATTTGAAACCAGAATATGTCAGTGATCAATTGAAAGCCACCAATGCAGTACTAAGTTTTAATTTGTACATCATGTAATGGACTCCTAATTACACATATAACCAATGTCATTTTGTTATGAAAATGCAATATGTATTAATTCATTAGATGTATTCTTCTCGATGTGAGTAAATCTATTGTCATTCGTAATCCAATCTTCCAAAGAAAATTCTTCCAAATCCTTTCTGTTACTTTCGAAGGTTAACGCTATCAAATTCTGCAATTGGTAAGTCATGAAAGACTTGTTTTCATCCAATTTACTCAAATAACATACAAAGATTGATTTACTAGGATTCACAGTTATTCTTAATAGGAAGAAAAAGCTGTTCTGATGGGATTTTTTTTTCAAAAAAATGTCTTACAGAGTTGATATAAATATGTATTATTGAAATGCATTTGAAGCTCACTTACGCTCCTATTTACAGAGTTATGTGCAGGTAAATACTTGTCCATATGAATTTAATTACAGCATTTGCGTTATATAATATCATTCCCTGTATGCTTAAACTCAGCAAATGGTATCTAGGTTACAACGAAAGCACTAGGAACAATACTACAGAAATTGCAAGGAACAGTTTTTCTGAAGTCTTTCCAACTGAGTTTTATTCTCCTGTGACAGTCAATGTAAGAAAATGGCCTTTGTTGTCTTGCCTTGGTTTTACAGAATCTCATATATTAATGCTGGGTTGATGAAAATTTTAAAAGGTTTTGTGTTTGTCAAAAATTAATTAAAAGTAACACAAGAAATATAACAAAAAGACACCAATAACCTGAACTATTTATACAATAGATGTTGCACCCAAAAGTAAAAATTATAAAGTCTTTTATAACTGCAAACCTTCATTTGGAAGAAAGATTAGTATTTTATTTCCTCAAGCTCCGAATAAAGAACTAAAACCAGAATAACCAAAATCTCTTGGTTTTATGACTCCTACCTACATTTTATAGCGGAAATAACTGTATTTTTCTAGGACCCCTTTTTCTTCTCTTCCGGTTTTTTCACAATTGAGTTCATTTTCCTGAGCCTCCCTTTCATACAACTGATTTCAAATCAAGATGTTGTCTTCTGTTTATTCCTCTCTGGTCCTTATTGTATCATCGTACTTTCTTTTTTCAGATGTTTTTCATCTGGCTTCAATGTGTTGTGTCTTTCAAATTTCCCCTAAATTTGTGAAAAATGAATGTTAAGCACAATGTCCATAATAAACACTCACTCAAGTCTCCTTCATGCTGTACCTGCACTTTGGAAGATTTCTCTTTCATTATTTCCATTGTCTTCACCCTCCTTCAAAACAGTTTTTTAATTATTTTTGGCCAGATTTCTATTGCATAGATTCCATGTGTTATCTAAGTTAGTTCTTTCGTATTTATTCTTGATCAACACCAGAGCAGAAAATGTCATCAAGTTATCCTTGTTTCAGTGACTATCCTCCCCTTCCCAATGCTAAGCTTACTAATGTCTGCTTATTTATTCAGTTTGGGCTTTGCATATGTAATACAGAGGAGAAATTTTACAGATATTAATAATCTCAATGCATTCATATTGCACAGCAGTGCTACTCATATATACATATAAGTCTATTCAGAAATAGGATCGTAGGATCTATCCGTACAGAGAGCTTTCTTCCATAGGAAACTGCATAAGTTCACAGCACACGAAGTATTCGGCAGTAACTTTTACAATAACGGTTTTAAGCATGTAAATTAAATAATTCTCTCTCAAAAAGTCACCTTTTGGTGGGTATAGCCAAACAAAAGCAAGCGTGGAGTACCCAGTTCCCTGCAAATTCACATTCTCATTTATGGCACACTAATCTCCTTTTGTGGTCAAGCCCTTAGAAAGTTTTTTGGGTCTCAGATGGTACCATGCAAATTTAGAGCTCTACATAAATGTTAAAGGATAAATAATGAAAAGGCAGTCCAAGCTATTTTGGGATTCAGCAATGACCCGTAAAATGTTGAAAATCAATTGAGAAGAATTGGACTTGAGTCAGTTTTTGTGGCAATATTATGAAGAAGCAACTATAATAACTTTGGACAACGAGAATGTAAATGTTTGAACTTAATCTTTTCATTTGAAAACACATTCCTCAAACAGTAGTATGACTTGAAAGTGGAGCAGACTTGACCGACTTCCACAGAAGATCGTTTTTTTTAGTGACAATGACAGGTAATTTAACTAGGGAATTCAATATATCCTAAAGGACATTAATTGCTGAACATTGCATGCAGCCATTATGAGCTGCGCAGAAAGTAACTGTTAGTGGTAATTATTAGGGAAATTTATTTTCCTAAATGGAAATGGGGAAATTTGTGTGCTTAAGTACACAGATATTTTATTAAAGACATGGGTGAATATGTTTTGTTTTTTCAAACCCATTTTCGTCCTTGTTTTTGGCTTTTCCTTTTCATGTGAAAAATAAGATGGTTGACCTTTAGTGCTATCTTTTAAGGTAATCTTTGCTCAACTTACGAGATACACTTCATAAACTTCACATAAACATTATGTAAGGAAGCTTAATGAAGAAGGAGGGAATATAAGGAAGAATAATATGCACTTTAATAAATCATGCATCCTTGTGCTATTTAAATGTTTCTTCAAGGTTGATTGAAACTTTAACCTCAGTCTCAATAAAGAAGAAAAGCTTCAAATTTGCCAGACCTTGAATTTTTACAACAGTACGTTGAATTATGCAGTGATCAGTCAATTATTCATCTCTCCCAGATCGAGATGGCTGTGCTTTGAAAAGCATGCAAAAATGGGGCTACAGAATGTGATGCTGTGTCAACACATTTCACTCAGGATTGCTTACAAGACAAATTTTTGTTTCAACATTGATTCTAGTTTTCTTGATGTTTGCTTCTAATAAGGTACCTGTTACAAATCAATTTTGGTTTGCATGCTTTAGTTTCTGATTCAGGATGATACGCTGATGAAATGACATTACTCTGTTTTCTATAGATTTCTACAACTATTTCAGAAATAGAGAACTATGTACTGAGGGAATCTTAGCACAGACCTCTTCGGAACATAGTTGTTTACAGCTGGTGGAAAAAGCAACTTACCAAGAACTTTCTCAAAACCTGAGAATAGAACAATCTGAAAAAAATAAAGTAAGGAAATTGTAAATGAATCTCCAATTTCCAGTCTACAGAGAGGGACGTCAATTTTACAAATAAAGTTTAACGTCAGTATTAACAAATAAAAAATGAGGTGAAAAGTGGAGAAAAATAAAAAATAGAAAAAAACACAAAGAACTTTATTAATTTGCGACGTGAATGCTGATAACTCCTGACCAAGAGCAGTGCCATTTTATGCAACTCTGAAGGTGTTCATGCAAGCTAGATAACAAAGTGACTTATCAGCTAGTAGCTGATGAAAGTATTTATGTGCATAAGAACATGTATTTTTTTCTTTTTACTGGATTAATGCAACTAAATTCTCTATTAGTACGCCATATCTGTAACTTACTGAAATGAAATATTTGTTTGTGCTAGTACCCCTAGTCCAAAAGGGACCAGGGGTGATTTCAGCAAATCCCACTGACCTCACACTGCAGAGACGTAGAGCCATAATGAGTAGTAATTTCCAGCTAAGGTAGGGAGAGCTTCCTGAACTTCCTCAACTATCTATTTAATAACATATTATTAACTTACAAGCTTTAGCATTTATTTGATTATACCTTCAGTCTGCTTTAAAAATTCAACCATTATGTCTTGAACAAATGGCAATATTAATTCTACGTTACAATCCACTTTCTAGATTCTGTGCCTTTCTTTCACTTGGAGGTAAATTATGAATGCACTTTTTGAGTGACAAAATGAAAACACTTATTGTATTGAAAAAGGTTAATATTCAATATTTAAATGCATTCTTGTTGATGAAAATGTACATTGGCTGTTATTGAACTTGATTTCATCCAGCAGAATTCAGATTTTCAGTCCCTTCATCTATATTTATTGATCATTAATGGTGTTTCAGGAATGTAAAAATCACAGGATTCTGTTCAGACTGTTTTTGAGTGTGTCATATCACAGCTACTTTGCAGAATATTGATCAAGTTCAGTTGAAGTAGTAGGGGTAATTAGGCAAATAACGTACATGTTACAGTGTAAGTGTACACTCCTGTCTTTGTACCAAATGTTAATGGTAAAATATCCTTAAACTGTCAGAGTGTTTCTTGGGAATTTGACTGGATCAACTTTCTGAGGATGGGTCAACCAGTATTAGGTATCCAAAATATTTGGTTTGATTCTTTTGCTCCTTCTGTAGGGAACAGGAAAAGCGTCCTTTAGTGCAAATATTTCTTCTCTAAACTGTCAGTTGAAGGGACCTGTTTCTTCCATAAAAAACAGCTGGCCAACTAAGTTGGCTGGTGAGTTAGCATGCACCTTCTGCAATTTCCAGGAAAAAAAAAAGAAAGAAAAAATTTACAATATTCAAGATAGCATTCAAATAAACAAGATAAATAGAGCAAATAAGTAAAAATCTGTTTGGGCTTTTTTTTTTTTTTTTTTGGATGACAAGAGAATCATTAACTAAAACTTTTCTTTTTTCTTTTTTTTTTAAATTAGACTTAATTAACTTGCCTAAAGACAGGACTGTGGTGTGAGGTAAAATATCCTTGGGTTTTCTTTTCTTGGCCATCAGCTGCCACTGCAGAAGGGCACAGGTCTCCTTTGCTTTCCCTGTGTATCTCCGAACCCTGTGCTGAAATCTCAGAAACCTTTGGACTTCTGGAATGACATTAGACATTTCTTTTGAGAGAAGTGTTATTATAAAAATCTGTGGATTCTGCTGTACATAAAAGACCCAGCCATGAGGAAAAGCATTCTTTAAAGTGTGAAAGGCATAGCCACTACACTACCCTGACCAGAGTCTAATTTTCACACTAGTGAAGAGAGAGATGAACAATTTGTTTGCTTTTACATTTGCTTTAGGCTTAGTTACTAAAACAAATAATTCAGCTGTGTCACAACGAGCAACGGGTTCAATATTTTTTTACCTAAGAAATCAGTAAGTAGAGTTGCATTGTCTGCAATGAAGGGGTAAGTCAGTAGGCTTTTCTTCCTGAATCTCCTTTGACAGCCTCTGAAATTTTGACCTTCTCTAGCAGTGAGGAGAAAATATCTTACTATTCCTCATGCGTAAGAATGATCAAATATCTTGAGATGAATTTACATAGCCTTGAATTGAAGGACCAGATATTACTCTTAGCATTACAACCCGATCACCAGGGTTCTGCTGGGGTCAGGAGCTGGGATTTTCCACCTGGGGTCCATCAGGACAGAGCCTGCTACTGAGGGCCCATCCCACCTCCCCAGGAGTGGGGCAGCCAGGGGGCATCAGGGCAGCCCCGGTCTCAAGCATCAGACACCTCCATGGTGATGGGGATGGGTCAAAGCTGGGCTGGGACGTGGGTCCATGGGTGGGCCCAACTCAGCGTGGCCCATGGCTGGGCAGGGCAGGGCTGTGGGAAACAGGAGACTGGCCACATTGTGGTGTCAATGGTGCAGGGACTGACGGCCCCGAGGGGCTGAAATAGGGTCCTGGGCCATGGGCAGGGTGGGGAGGGGCTGGGCAGGGATAGTCAGGGTTAGTAGTGCCTGCAGGGCTCTGATGATTATTCTGATGATTGCTGGAATCGGTATATAATTTTACTACCTCCAAATGTAGCAAAGTGTATTGCCCAATTTTTAGGACAATGGTTTCACTTGCTATTTGAAGCTTCCTAATTCTGCTGTAGCTGAGCAAATTCTTAGCAGAGACACACATAGAAAACAGTCTTTTTAGAATTATTTTTTCCCAGTTAAATCTTTTCTTGTTTACTTGCATTGTTATATGTTATTAGTATTACTATTGTTATTATTTCATTATTGTAATTGCTGCCAGCTTGATTACTTTCACAGGCTCTACAAGTCCCAGTGTGCTAGGGACTGTCCACCAAAAGAGCTTGTACTACCTCTGTGTACACGCAGTAAAAAAAGTGGCCATAGCATGGATACCAATGGAGACATACTGGGAAACACGAGCCAACATTCAGTAAGTGTCTCAGACCATCATTGGCCTACACATTCTCAAGCTTCTGGCAGGTGTTACAGACAAGAAGAATATCTAGAAGCAATTTGTCCAGAACCATAAATAGACTTTGCAGATGGTACGGCAAGCTTGCTCCAGGTGTGAGAGATGGATGGGAGAAAATATGGAAACATTTGTATAAAAATTTTCAAAAGGAAACAATAGACAGCAGGTTCCTCGGAGGAAAGGGCAGACTTTCTGCTTTAGCCATACTGACCTAGGCTTACAGCTGAAGAGACTTTAGTTTGGACAGAAGGAATGGGATTTGAGTAATTCGATTTGGGCATCTACAGTTAAAGATACTATACCGTTCAGGATAAATGCTCTTTACCTGTGAGATGGACACTGCATACCTTCTTAATGCAGAAAACCAGTTAGTTTTAGGTTATTTCACTTGTCAAAAATGCTCCCATAAGGATGAGATTAATTATCCCTGGAAGAGTCTGGTTTTCCCCACTGACTGCCTTAGTTATTGATGTCACATGTTGCAGATATCAAAAAGTTGGTCAGAGGAATCCCATAGAAAAAAGATGTGGAGTGCAACGCTGAAAAGTTACGTTCAGCACTTGCATGTATGCTACTGGGTGATTAATCAGGATCGTGGAGCTGGGGAACAAAAAGGAGAGAAGACCACCTTTGGAGCCCTGGAGGAAGTTTTAGCTAAAATGAGAGGTTCCTAGAGGGTACAGCTACAGTATGAATTGGGGCAGGCATTTCTGCAAGTCTGAGAGGACTTTACAATATCTGGGAGTATCCACAATGGTAATCTGGGGCAAAAGCCTCCTTACTATTCCTTGAATACTCCTAGCTAGAGCCTTTGAATGATCCACCCAGAAAGAAAAAAACAAATGAACAAACAAAAAAAACAACCCACAAAACACCAGTCTTCAACAACTCGAGGTAGAAGAACCAGGACGAATTTAAGCTTTGATCTTCCAAAAACTAATTGCATGAAAGGAGAGAAAACTAAAAGCATGAAAGGAGGGAATGTGACTATTTCCACTGAAGTCAGTAGTAGGAATTATGCATACAAGTTAAAAAAAGAACGTAAATGTCAATCATCAGGTTATGTACATCTTCATCGATCTCTGCACATCCCTTGGCATTCTGTCCTCAAAAATTCATAGGTCATAAACTTTAGCTAGTAATCATAACTTTTTTAATCATGTTGATACAGTTTGTAACATTGAAACATCAGGTACATGACATTTAACAATAATTAAAAATATAAATATTGCTCATTCCTTTAAATTCTTATTGTTGGGGTTTTTTTCATATTTATTTGAAAAAATGTAAGTTGAAAAGACTTTGGAATAAGTCTTCTTCACTGGTCAAAAGAGCTAACTATGCTTACCCCTTTTTAGAGCATGTCTACTACTCTCAAAGAAAGCTACAGCTTTAGAAATCCTGTCGGTATGTCAAAGTCCTATTAAGGCATGAAGCACCAGAATTCTTGCTCCATGACCTATGGCTTCAGTTTATGTCACCACTCAGCCCATCTAGCAGGATTTGGTTTCTTTTTTGGGTCACGTCAAGTGTACCACTCCAGTACTTTGTTTAACAGGTCCTTGTGCTGTCTAATGGACTAAGAGAATTATCATCATTGTTAGGTGCACAGGAGAGTAAGCTGCATGATACACGCTGTTAGTCTGATACCCTCTCTGATGACAGTTTATGGTTCACCAGCTTGGTTAAACAGCACATCAGCAGCAGTGATGGGTGATCAATCTCATTCCCCATAGAATTGCTCCCAAAAGTGTCATTATTGAGAAATAAATCCAGGAAATGCCATCAGAAGGAATCACCAGACCTTTTGTTTAAGTTCAGATCTATAAGGAAAGTAAAGGAGAAAAGATTTTTATATTGTTTTTAATTGTTTTATTTATGTATGTCAATTATGGAAAAATAGTATTATATAATTTCATACTCTGTTTTGCAGACCTATTGTGAAGCATGATACAGGTAATTTACTTAAAGTTATCATACATTTCCAAATGTTTTCAAGGACAACTTTTTTTTTTCCGCCCACAGAAAGTGAATTATGGTCTTCACTTTTTGCTTACAGGCACAGGATCTGATTCTGAAGTTCTTTACTGTGTTGAAAAGCGCATTACCCCACATAACTGAAATGACTCGGCCTAGCTAGAAAAACAATGCAAACCAGGGTGACAAAACCTGGGCCAGAGTAACGCTGGACAAAAATATAAATTGGGAGAGGAGTGTCTGGAGAGCAGCCCTGCAGAATGTCATCTGGGGGTGCTAGTTGTCAGCAGGCCCAAGATAAATCATAAAATCATAGAAGTGCCTAGGGACCTTTCAGATCACCCAGTCCAACCATCAACCTAACACTGACAAAAACCATCACTAAGCCATATCACTAAGCACTATGTCTACCCATCTTTTAAATACCTCCAGGGATGGTGCCTCAACCACTTCCCTGGGCAGCCTGTTCCAACGCTTGATAACCCTTTCAGTGTAAAAATTTTTCCTAATATCCAATCTGAACCTCCCCTGGTGCAACTTTTCTCCAGGCTAAACAATCCTGATTCCCTCAGTCGCTCCTCATAAGGCTTGTTCTCCAGTCCCTTCACCAGCTTTGTTGCCCTTCTCTGGACCCGCTCCAGCAACTCAGTGTCTTTCCTGTAGCGAGAGGCACAAAACTGTACAGAGTACTCAAGGTGGGATCTCACCAGTGGAAGTATGAGATGCCAAGAGGGCAAACCTCATCCTGGGATGCAGCAAACACACATAACCTTCTGGTCAAAAGAGGTGATTATCCCATTTGTATTCAGCATTGGTGCCAGCCTCACCTTGAGCGCTGTGTGCCGTTCTAGGCCCCGTAATTTAGGGATGTGAAGGTACTCGAATGTGTCCAGAGGAGGGCAACAAAGCTGTTGAAAGGGCTGGAAGGAATGTCTATGAGGAGCAGCTCAGGACTCTGGGTTTGTCTAGTTTGGAGAGAAGGAGGCTCAGGGGTGACCTCATTGCTCTCTACAGCTTCCTGAGGTGGGGAAGTGGACAGGGAAGTACTGTCTTTACTCCCTGGGATCCAGTGACAGGACATGTATGAGAGGTTCAAAGCTGCATCAGGGGAGGTTCAGACTAGATATAAGGAAACATTTCTGTACAGAGAGGGTAGTCAAGAACTGGAACAGGCTTCCTAGACAGGTGGTTGGTGCCCCAAGCCTGTCAGAGTTTAAGAGGCATTTGGACAATGCCCTTAATAATATGCTTTAACTTTTGGTCAGCCCTGAAGTGTTCAGGCAGTTGGACTAGAAGTACTCTGTTCTGTTCTGTTCTATTCTATTCTGTTCTAAATTTCAGTTCAGATGACTGATATGCAAGACTTTTTTCTTCCCACATCAGGCATCCAAAAATGTATAATTTGATAAAGATTTCTGCATCTGCACATTGATTAAGTGCCACTGGAATACTGGAAGAATTAGAAAAGTATAGTTCTCTCAACTCCTCTCAAGTGGGAGAAAAAAAAACACCTACAAACCAAACAGGTTTGGACAGATAAAAATTATTGTCCAGTTATTCATCCTGCCCAAACACTTTACCCTGGCAGTGTCAGAACAATTATTATCAGTCATTAAAGCTAAGAACTCTTAATGGTATTTAAATCAATACTTTCTCAATGTTAAATCCTAATTGCCTATCCTGATCATGTTCAAAACAATGTTTAGATCATTCTTTCCTCGAAAAATAAGGGAAATTAATCTATGAAGTTTTTTGTTGGTTTACGTTTGTGTTTGGGGGGGGGGGTTGGTGGGTTTTTGTTTTTTTTGAAGGGGGTGTTGGTTTGGTTTGATTTTTTTCCAAATACAGCTACACTTTAAACATCCAGGCTGTAGCCAGAAGTCATTACATTCTGCCATAATTCATGGAGGTCAATGTTGTCACTCAGTGTTCAACATTACATAGTATTACAGTGAAATATGTTGTCCCTTTTGAACGCACTGGTTAAATTAGAAGGTCTTCTAGCATATTCCTAGCAAGCACCAGTCATCAAGCCCTTTTAAGCTTTCCAAGACTTTAAAAGTGTGTTTACAGTTCACATAGAGACATGTCATGGGGGCCTTGGTGGAGCACTCATGCAGAAAGATGCTCAGAGAAATGACAGGATATTAGCATATGGCAACAGAACACTGCACATGCCAGAGAGGAACTTTTCTAGCTTTAGAAATGGACTGTCTGGGGGTAGTTTGTGCTTTGAACACAATGTGGATGAAGTGTATTTGCAAACTTTCCCGTTGTATGAGACAGTCAAAAGACTGAAAAGTAGGCACTCTTCAAAGACAGTTTGAGATTTTACTGAAACTTCCACAGCTTGCAGGAGGGAAGAAGTGTATTTTGGAGGCATATATTTATTTCCTATCAGTAAATCTTTCTAAATATTATAGGTTCAAATGCATTTTCTAACAGTGCAATGAATATCATATCATAGAATCATAGAATCATAGAATTGTGTAGGTTGGAAGGGACATTTAAGATCACCGAGTGCAACCATCAACCCAATTTAAAAGATAATAAATAACTGAAGGAGCAAGCTTTAAGTAAGGTTGGATTTTTTTCAACTTACAAAAAAGAAGTGTCTTACAATATCATCGAGTCTACAGGATAGAATACTACGCAGAACATAACTAACATTACATGTATATATTTCCTTGATGATTTGGACACGACGCATTTCTGAGTTTGAGGATTTCTACATTAAAATGCTGCATCCAGCAATTTTACTTTTACAAAGGTGGTTTTATGAGCCATAGTTTTTGTCTGATATTATTTTGTATTCTTTCTACCTGAATCTGAGATGAAAAGTAGCCACCGGTGAAACGCATTTTTTTTCACAAAGAATGTCAAAATAGTTTATATCCTAGCAACTCTGGATTCCTGGCATTAAACAGAGCCTCTTGAAAGTATCTTCTACGCAAAAAATACTCGATAAGCTCATGTACCAACACTTCACAGAAACTTCTATAGAAACAAAGTTACTATATATATGCCATTGCTAGCAATTGCAATTAAATGGCAATCTTTTAATGGCAGTCAGTGATGCAGAGAGGTGAAAATTTAGCAGTGTCATACGCAGCGATTGATACAAACAGAGCGTTTGGTTTTGATCTGCAGAATTTCTACCTGTCTTATTTTGAATTGTGGATCAAACTGATGGTAAATATTTCAACAAGTGAATATGTATATGAATAGAGACATTTATTTGTTCACTTGTTTGTTTATTTATTTATTTATTTCCAGACGGTCAACATTACTATTATTATTGTTGTAACACTTCCAAACATCAAACGTTAGGTCTTTCGGCCAAATGGGTTAAGGTCTGTTTTTATACAGTCCAAATTTAAAACACAAGGTAAGAGCTGAAACAAAATTATAACGAAATAAAGGGAATTGCCCCCATTCACAAAATGTGCCAATAGTAGAAAAGGATTCTACTGATTTTTGAGGCCATTAAAACTATTTCATAATAAATTACAAAATAAATAATATTATGTTCTCCAGCCAACAGAAAGGATTGGGATATTTTTTTTACATTTATGTAGATATACCTAAACTTTTTGAATAAGATGGCCGTGCTCCAGTTTTGTCAGAACAGGTCTACCCTTCTTGTAACCCTGTATAGAAATACACACACGGACACTGGAATTATGTTTCCCCACACAGCTTGTGAATTTTTTTTTTGTTTCTTTCTTATATATAGTTAGAAATTCGTGTTCAACATCAGCACACTTGGGAAATGCATCGGAAGCTTCTGCAGAAGGTAATTTTGTATCATGTGGGTTGCTCATCCATCTGTCAAACCTTTCACGTAACTGTAAAATCAAAACCCCTAACATCCTGTAATAAGGAGATTACGATTTGTGGGGGGGTTTTGGTGACACTTTAGGGTATTCAGTTTTAATCAAAATAATCTCTCATCAATATTGCTCCCAGGGAGGAATGGAGAAAAATTGTAAAGGAATTTTTTTTCTGACAAGTTTTTTTGTTTCCCTAAAGACAACACTTTATGAATTAAAAGAAGCTGTGTTGTTTCTGGACTTGGTCCTCTTGAGAAAAGCTAGAAAATTATAAAGATCACATCTCAGACCTACAACAACTTCAGGGCAGCTTCAGTAAGAAATTACAGCATAGAAAGTAATATTATGATCACAAACAGATACAAGTGATCTTTAAATGTTCATGAACTGGTGAAAAATACCTTCCCACTCAGACACAGATGCAGCAGAGAGCATTACTGCAAAATTAGCGCCAGTCTTCACTGGACCATTCAGTGTCACCAAGTATTCATCAGATGTGAATTACACTCTGAACAAATTGCCTGAAGGAACAGATACAGGGATTTTCATGTTCTAAACGTGCTTTCCTATTAGTATCAAAACAGTCCATTGGAGGATATCTCAACCCCCGAAGACATGCAATGAACAAAAATGCTACAATACTCAACCATTATTCCAAAGTACAGTGTTTAAAAATGAAATATAATATACAGTAGGCCTGACTCCCTATTCCCTTAGACTCCATTATAATCACCCTTATGATGAGCCACACCTCATTATAATAACAGCCAAATTGCTTGGCTCCCAAGGGCAGACTAACAGTCAGGGTGGATTGTACTTATACTCAAAATAACCACGAATAATCAAGATGAGTCTCTCAGTTTGACAATGTATGACCACTTTTGCATAACTAATGCTGTTCTGACACGAAAAATGCTACAGATTAAGCAAAAAGAATTAATCTGGCTAATATTGATTGGATGCATAACAGTAAGTAACGTGTCAGCATATTTACTGCAGTTATAATAACATCTGTTTTCTAGGCAAAAAGTTAATTTCTTTAGGTGTCCAAATGGAACTTAAAATCCTGTATATCATCTGTATAAATTTTGCATATTTCTGTACTGAAAGGATATGGTAGAGAACCATTTTAGTTCATTTTAATTAGGGTCAATGACAAGCATTGCTTATTAATTAAAGGATCAGATCATGAAAGGTGTTTACTGACAGTGAACTTGGTGCAGAGTTGTCAGTTTACACCTAGTGAAGATTTGCTCTGTGGCATTTTATATCTTCAAAGTAATAGAAATCCCATTCAAGATGTTTGCAATGAAACCCAAACCCATGTGAAGCTCTCGCGGTATAGTGTTTCAGTACAAATGCCAAACATAAACGAGGTTCCTCAAAAGGTTTGTTAAGGTTCATGAACTTAAGACTGGCTTTGAACTGACGCTGTGGCTAACTGATAGTTTCGTATTGAAGCCATACAAAATTCCCTTAGTTTGTAAGAAAAACTAGAGGAAACACTGACGAGTCATCTCAGTTTTCCCTTCATACTTTGATGGGCCAGTTGTTAAGTCACCTGAGTCACTTGGAGAAGGACTTCACTGTAGATAACTCTGAGAGGATGGTAAATAAATGCATAATCTCTAAAAAGAATCAAGTGAAATAAAATGGTAACTAGAAATCCAGAAAGTGATAGATTACACAGATTTAATGTTTATTTGCATAAATTTGCCATCAAATTTTCATTAGGCAACACTTCAATATTAATTCTTGAAATGGTTGAGATAACCCGTATTGACCATGGTTTCCTTAATTTTTTTTAATTTTTTTTTTAATTTCCCTAACCCCATGTCTTTCTGCAAGGCACAATCTTCAAGGAAAATTAATGTTTTCTTCAACCATTTGTACAGCGTTTTCCTAGGGGTCTCCTTCTACTGGTTTCCAGTGAAAAGTGAACAGTTGCAATTTGTGCCTGTAAAACTATTCACTTTTACATTTCAACAAATAATCCTATAAATCTGTTTCACTTTGTGTTTGTCTGTAATGCGGAATGGAAAGTGAAACGTGGCAAGTAAGGAAAACTCTGCTGCAAAGAAAAAGTTAAACACAAGCTTGAATTTAAAGAAATACATATACACGGCAATTCTACAGAGTATGAGAAGGAGTTAATACAAGAACAAATATGCTTTTTATTCTAATTGTAGTTTTATAATATGTTTGGCATATAGGAAAACACCTACCTTATTGATTCAGAGCAGTGATTGATTGACATGGTTTGAGTATGGTGTAATTACTGTATCCATGAAATGATTTAAAATGTACTGAAAGAAAATTAATCTTGTACGTGGGATATATGGGTCTTGTAAGTAGCCACCTTAATGCCAAAATATGCGTAGTGATCTGTGTCATAGCTGCCTTACTTCCTTTCTTGTGAAAAGATGCATACGCGTTGCCCATCATGACTGTTTTCCATGGCAAATCTGTTCTGCATCATAAACAAATAGGTAGTGACTTGGTTTAAGACAATGTTTGGGCTCCTGGTGGTTTGAAATGTTTTGAAAGGTCAGGTTCGGTTTTCTGAAGAAGCGAGACAATCTACAAATGGGATAAATCATGGCTTTTCAAAGGCAGTTCCTACCAGACAAATAGCTCTTTTTTTTTTTCTTTTCTTTTTATTTGCAACAAGAAATGTATGACAGATGTATTTAATGCAACAAGAAACGTATAACAGATGTAAACTATCTGGAGAAGAATGGTTTACAAAGTAATTTTAAATGGGGTAAGGACCAGGGTGTGGGAGAGACAGGGTAAGGGCAGTGAAGAATAAAAGAGAAAGTTAGGAGAATGATCTGGGAAGAGGCCACAACCCACAGGTAGTGGTCTAAGCTGTGGTGTAGTACCCAGTAGCACTACATGGCTCAAAAGAGACTTGACCCCAAGATTACACTTTTTTTCTAGCCAAAGGCTTCTGGGTCCTCTGGACAGTCTAGAACATAAAATCACTCCTTGGGTGAATTATACAGCAGAAGCAACAGAAACCTTTTGAGTTTTCTTCCTTCCATCAGGAAGGAAGTACGGCACAGTGTGGCTTTGCTTCCCGGTGTAACTTTGTTCCTTGGGTTCTGAAAGGAAACAGAATTTATTTCTAAGTTTCCTGGATGAGGATTTGGAATAGAAGTTGTGGGCATCACCTTCAGTGTCAGCTCAGGGCTTAGACAGGCTTGCGAAAAGGAAAGGGAGGTGGAGGGAGATTACTCTTGGCAGGATCAGTTTCACTCATTTTCACCACCAAAATCACTTTGCGCTTGGAAACTAAAGTGTGTGTGCATGTGCCTGTGTGTGTGTGTGAGTTAGTACTACAGCAGATGGAAAAGATAGAAGAGAAGTCAAAAGGTAAATCTCACTTCCCACTACACTCTTTTTTTAATCATCTGCAATCTCACAATGCAATCAGCAGTATTCACACATAGCTACATTCACACACAGAAGACAGAGGGCTGAAGCCTGGGAATTAAGTCTTAAGGGAGACAGTGAAAGGGTAGTAAAAGAATCCCTTTGTTATCTGATGTTTTCACTTTGTTTAGAAGGGCACATTAAGGCTAGGAATTATAGATAAAACTGATTGTAGAATTCATCCCAAAAGCTCTAGAGGCAGCTGTGGATGATTTTTCATACACAGATAATCAGTTATCTAATTTCCTAGATACCAACAATGACAGGAGTTTTAGGAAATCTGAAAATCACAGGTTGCATGATTTCTTAAATGTGAATTCAAGTATCCCACCTTTACTCAACGCTTGAGACTCTGGGACCATTGAACCAAGACCAGAGCAAAGTGAAGAACTATGACCCATTGTACTGAGAAAGAAGTGAGAAGACACAGTGTGATAAATGAGTCCAGTAGGTAAAACCAAGAGCCCAGGGAAAAAAGTCTTGAATTGTCATGTTTTCATTATTTACAATCAAATGAAAAACTATTAAATTAATGTACTAATATACTCATTTTGGAAGTTTTTGCATGAACTCAGCTGTGCAGGCATCTATACATTTAGGGGTTAGTATGCTTTTAAAGAATCATAAAATCATAGAATCATTTAGGTTGGAAAAGACCCTTGGGATCATCGAGTCCAACCATCAGCCCCACTCTACAAAGTTCTCCCCTACACCATATCCCTTAACACCTCATCTAAATGAGTCTTAAACACATCCAGGGATGGTGACTCCACCACCTCCCTGGGCAGCCTATTCCAGTGTCTGACCACTCTTTCTGTGAAGAATTTTTTCCTAATGTCCAGCCTAAACCTACCCTGCTACAGCTTGAACCCATTCCCTCTTGTTCTATCGCTAGTTACCTGTGAGAAGAGACCAGCACCAACCTCTCTACAATGGCCTTTCAAGTAGTTGTAGAGAGTGATGAGGTCTCCCCTCAGCCTCCTCTTCCTCAAACTAAACAGTCCCAGCTCCTTCAATCGCTCCTCATAGGATTTATTCTGCAGGCCCTTCACCAGCTTCGTTGCCCTCCTCTGCACTCGCTCCAGCACCTCGATATCTCTCTCATATTGAGGTGCCCAGAACTGGACACAATACTCAAGGTGTGGCCTCACCAGTGTTGAGTACAGGGGGACAATCACCTCCCTCCTTCTGCTGGTCACACTATTTCAAATACAAGCCAGGATGCCATTGGCCCTCTTGGCCACCTGGGCACACTGCTGGCTCATGTTCAGCCTCTTGTCAATTAGAACCCCCAGGTCCTTTTCTGCCAGGCAGTTTTCCAGCCACACTTCCCCAAGCCTGTAGCAATGCATGGGGTTGTTGTGGCCCAAGTGCAGGACCCGGCACTTGGCCTTGTTGAAGCTCATACCGTTAGCATTGGCCCATCGGTCCAATCTATCCAAGTCTCTCTGTAGAGCCTCCCTATCCTCATGCAGATCAACATGACAAGATCAATCTCAACAAGAGATTGTTCCAGTGTTACCTTTGCTTTCCACAGATGTCATCCCTCCTCTCAGAGCCATTTAAAAAATAGGAAAGGTTTACTGCTTGTGGTACTGACAAAAAATCAGTACAGGCAACTGAGTTACCTTCTTTTAAAAATCACACATCACCTACAGAATAGTTCAGTAAATCATTATTGCAGAATTTTGTTTTGTGCTTTGTTTTTGTGCTTTGAAAAAAAAACCCTGCTAAGCTCTCACATACCTGGTTGAACCGGCAAGAGAACCTTCACTTTCAATTTATTTGTAAACTGAACAAAGTTGAAAGGTTTATGGAGGGACAACAGCATAAGTCCAACTGTGCCAATGACATAATGCCATTTTAGAGGTATTTTCCTGTATGGATCTATTTCTTGTGATGATAAGAATTCAAAATGTTATTCTTATTTATGATATATCCTGCTGAAGGAGCTAACATTTTATGAGAAAGCCAGAACAATTTCTTGCCCATCAGATGCATTCACTTCCAGATCATGAGCACCATGCATTCAGCAAACCAGGATGTTGGAGATGTCAATGAGTGAAGTCGCAGCCCTCCTACTCTTCCTCTTCATCTTTCTAACTCTCCACCACCCTCAGTTATTTTAACGATTGCTTGAAGTGTTCATTCATGTCAAGGCATGTTATTTACTTCCCATTACGGACATGACATTACACGACTCCATTACAAATTGAGAGAAACATATTGCCTTCCAAAGTGTAAGTATTGCCCCATTATCTATGAATAGAAATGAGTGCCGGCACTAGACGTCAACTACTTACAACAGATAGTCTAAATGTTATGGACAAAGTTTCATTTTTGATAATGTACCAGAGAAAGATAAAATACATCAAAAATACTCTACCAAATGAATTTATCATTCACATTGTCAACCCATCAAGTTTAGTCATATAATTCATAGGCTGATTATGTGGAAAGTCAATGAAACATATAGCTAAATATTTTCTAGTGGCTTTATGAATGATAGAGTTAATCAATATTGTACCTGAAGAGAGTTAATCTCTAACTGTTATTGCTAATAACCAAACCTTCAGAACTTTAACTTAAATAAATAGGAACAAATTTAAAAGACTATACACTCAGCATCTGATGCTATACATAAAACAGTAGCTAAAAGAAAGGCTGCTCATTATTTTTGATAGAAAGCATAAATAATATATTTTAATCCAGTGAAACAACTGCCTAAGCCAGTTTTATGGGGAGCGGTACCATTAAAACAGTATGATGGGGTGCAGGTGGATACCTAGTTTCAAGAGCCTCTAAGCTGCCATATTACTTCCAGTATGTTCAGTTGTGGTGGACCTAGGTATATGTATATTGTTCCTCTCACTGGTGTGACTAGAGGGCTTACAAACTAGTTGGAAAGATATTAGCTACATAAGCAAAAGATGTGAAATTCTGGAAAAAACCTTGGTTTGATTTGGTTCAGTTTGGTCTGGTATAGTGTGGTGGAACAGACTAGAAAAATCAAAGTGCTTCCCTACAGCTCCTTATAGGCAACTCCCAGGCAAACCTCACCTCCTGCCAATAGCTGTTGTCTAAAATGTACTCCTTCAATGACTAATAAAGACGAATAGGCACCTTTACATGAGAGTCATCTAATTCTAAAACAGGCACCCAAGAGTTGAGAATAACTGATTTATTCTTTTAAGGCGTGTATTTTTTCCATTGGCTATAAATAGGTATATAAATTGGAGCTCAAATCTAAATTTTAGCTGTCCTAAATTAGCGATAACAAATTTCATAGTCTGTCTCCAGAGCTGATCCATGCAAATTGTACCAAATTGTAATTAAGTTGTAACAAACGATTATACAAACCACTGAGAATTCAATAAATTCAAAGCACATCTCTCTGCATCGCTGGTCAAAATAGCAACAAGCAAAGCCAATAACCTGCTGCCAAACACAAGTGAAATTCCAGAGCTTCTTTGATCCTGTATCTCAGAAAGTTTTTTTTTAAACCTGCAAATACTCAGTATTCAGGTCAGTTTAGATGTTACTGTGACTGGTGTATCAAAACCAACCCTTAATTAAATCCATCGAATGATCAAGCAGAAGTCAAGAAGTAAAACAAGGAAGAAGCAGAAGAACCTCTGAAGACAAAATAAGTACAATGAACTAATTATTCAGAAAGAGTCTCTTGCACAATTAAGTATACAAATAAATAATAACAAAGAATAGTAGAATAGAGACTTACAAGCTTAAGTCCTCACATTTCAAAAATGAATGCAAGCAAAGCTGGCATGGTTCCAAAATCTGCAAAATATTTATTATTTAGTTTTGTCTTCCTCTTTTATAATTAATTCACAATTAAACAAGTTGTAATTATAATTCAGATACTGGCAAAATACATTCTACGGTGTTAACCATTGATAGATTTGTAAACAAAAGCAGCTGGACTGGAATTTCTTCAAGGAAATATTTACATGCCAACAGTTTATCAAACTGAAAGTCTGCAGATAAATCTACACATGGGCATTATGTTAATGACGATAGCAACGATGATTCATATTCTTAGCCGTAGCAGCTTTGTACTGCTACAGCTGTAAAAGAATAAAACCTGGAAGGAAAAAGGATAAGGAGGCAGGCCTAGGATTTTACTCCCCTGCCTCCTTTCAAGGTTAGAACATTTGTTACATTATACTGGAAATAATGATTAACAATAGGGCCATTGTCCAAGATTCTTTCACCTCTAGAGGCCAGATTTCTGGAGGTACTTAACTGATGTAGGATGAGACTAAGCGCTTCATGGCATTTTACAAAAGCACAAGCGCCCACTGAAATTTTAAATGGATATCCATGCAGTTTGGAAATCCCAGGACATACCAAACCATATCTTTGACAAACTAAGTATGCATGTGTTTATTAAATCTCCTTGCCGCTAAGTAACTGCTTAAAAAAAATTCTACCTGCTTGATACCCACTCAGTATTCCCAGTTTGCACGTTTTACCCAGATCTTGGGATTTAAAGGGGATCACACCCTGCAGAAAAGCACGGACATTTTCCTATCAGCTGTCACTTTTCACCCTTTTTGGGAGTGACTGATATATGGCTATAACTCTCACCAGAGTGTCTCAAGAGTTCAAAACAGGACCTTGACTTCAGCATATGTATTTGAATACAAACACACACAGCAAAAAGAATAAATGAATGAAAAACATTAGAATTACATAAATGATAGTAATAAAAAAGAAAATTCAGAGAATTTCAGGAGAAAGGCACTTTCCTGGGAAAATACAACTCATATGAACACTTAAAGCTTCTTCTACATCAAAAATTAATTTTCTGGAGGATCTTGATTTTAAGGAGAGCTAGGGGTATCTGAAAAGAAACGTCAGGTTGGAGATTCCATTCCTTACCGAGAGTGAAAGATCCCTTTGCTCGTCATCCAAGCCCTTGTGATTAGCATTGGAATACAGTGAATTCGGAACGTGTCCACCTGGTACAAAGAGAGTCAGCCTGATTAGCTACAGTGAAAGTCACCCATTTCAAACAGGGATGAGTCTTTCTTCCTTTCCTGTCCCAGACACATCATTCTTCAGGTGAGTAGCTGAATAACGGGGCAGCTGGTGGAGTAAAATCTGGAAATACGACAGTACAATTCACAACGGCAGCAAGTGCAGGTGATTAGAGCTAAATGGAGGCAGTGCAATTGGCATGTGACTGGGGGTGAGGAGTGGTTTGCGGCATGGTATGACTGAGTAGTCGTGTGTGGGTGTTATACTGAAGCAAGATATATACTGGTAAATGAAAGGTAATCACTAACGTCCTGTGTCCAAACAGTATAGGGGACTCTCTATGTGGTACGTCCTCACTCTCCAAAGTGAAGTTGGCTGTTCCCAAACTATGTTCTGGGCCTGACCCATTCGAACTACCGTACCACCCTCAGAATCGTCTGCCGCACAGCTGGCTGGCACGGGCCACCACTTACCCAGGGACCATTTAACAACACAGCAGCACAAACGATCAGCTCCCATGACTTGCAAACTTCAGTCAACTTTCTGTTATAACAGCCTAAAAGAATAATTCCAACCTTTCCGTTTGTTTGGGGGTTTTTTTGTGGTTGGTTGTTGGGGTGGTTTTTTAACTGTGTTTTTTTAGGATCAAAGGAGGACCATGGTATATAATCTGTGACACATCCTAGGGTGTCCGACTGTGTGCATTTAGGGTGATTGCCTTGCATGAACACTTTTCACGCCCTGGAAAAATCTAGTTTATTGAATATGTAAAGGACAGTAGTTTTGCACGTGCTTAGTAAAATCAGTGTATTCTGGAAGCAGAAGATGTAAGCAAAGCCTTGTACACATAGACCTTTTGTTTCTTTGCAAGTGTTGGATTTAGTGCACACATGCAGAAGAGCTGCAGGGGATGCATGGTTAGCAGGGAAAGCAGCGAGTCAGAGAAAAATGGCAGATAGGATCAGCTGTTGCTGCTGCTAAAATGATTCATTCAGTCCTGCCAGCTCCCGTTCAGCCTTTGAGAAGGAGGCTGACAGAATATTTCTGTATCTAGTAGATACTTCTGTTGAGCTCTCTGTGGTCTGCAGACTGAGAATCCCTAGTTACTGCACTGCTATAGCCTAATCAAATATGAGAAACCACATAACATTTTTTAACGTGTATTTTGGAAATCATACCACCTAGGGAAAAAAAAAAAATATTAAAAGAGTGTCATTAAGTTAAAAGAGCAAAATAGAGAAGAAGTGGTGGAACCCGAGCACTTCCATTTTTACCTGCATTCCTGTTAAACTTCATTCCTTACATACTGTGGTAAAAGAATGGGATGAAAACCAAAGAAGAAAGCAGCTTTTACCCTGAACAGAACAGTATTTAAGAAAAATAAAACTTTTAACACTGAAAACTCTTCACTGTGCACAAAAGCAAACAGCAGTTTTCAAACATGTCCCCTGGTACTAATGTTCTTGTTTGCCAGAAGCTCATTTGCCGTGGCCAAATGCTCGCTGATTCAAATAAAAACACCTTACCAACAATTCGCACAATAATTTAAATTGAACTTGGCCAGCTTAGATTAGAAAAGAAATTACTTAAATTGAAAAAGGAATAAACCTTGCTCAAAATACAGTTTGCTCTTTCTGCCCCAAATTAAATACAAAGGAATGATATAGTGGCACTCTCTTTAATGACCACCACTTAGAAGAATATGCAGCGTTTGTTAAAAGGCTGAAGTATTCTTAAACTTGAATATAACACACAACTACAGACTATCAGAAAAATGCATTGTACAACTCATCTACCCATGCAAGCATAATAGGAGGGTCCAGGGTCACTAGGAGTCCTAACGTAAGTGCCTACTATTGTTCTCACAACAAAATACACTCTTCATACAGTCCCAAATATAATCTTTATGTATGCTGATAGTGGCTTAGTAAAGTAAAAGGAAAAGCACTAGCCATTACTATCATGATTTGTCTCCACTCATGTAACACCTGGCACTTAAAAAAAGGAAAAACTCTTTTGAATCCATAAATATTTTATTGATTAGTTTAAGCATAGTATACACAAAGAAGATGAAGTATGGCGATGCAAAATATCACTGATACTAATCATTTACCACTTTGTTAGATGTCACCCTCAGTCCCCTCATGGCCTGTTCAAAAGCCTCACTCAAGCCAAAGCCTCTCCTGCCAGCTCTGATTTACCGGCTCCATCTGAAACCTGAACCTCAGCAGAGTTTATTTGACCTTTTGGAGGACATGCATTGCAGAGTCCAGCAGTTCCAGTCACTGAGTGTGTTTCCATTGCCTATTGCTGTGGTGCAAGGAGGGAAGGACCACAGTATGACATGATGCAATCTGCTACAGTTCTAGGACTGCATGACCACACCATGGCATTACCAGCAATGAAGTTTCCACCAGTTGCCGGTCCTAAGCTTGTATAGAGAACCAATTGCTACGGGCAAGTGGCAAAGTCTAGATTATATCCTTTCGCATGACTAGGTTCCACCAGGAAAAGAAAGTGCTTTAGGAGCTTGAGGGCACACCACAAGCACAGAGGCAAGGCCACAGAGAACCCCCTTTCTGCAACTAACTTTGCTAATGTAGACACACCTCCAGTGAGCTTTTAAGAGACGGGATCTCCAGGCTGCCCGGGGCTGTCCACTTCTGAAGTGAATTGGTAGGAACACTTTCCCAAGAAGGTGTGACATGGGAATTCATGTTGCTTCCTGCTCTCAGTGGGCTCGCACTCCCTCTCTTTTCTACCAGTAAAGCACTAACACTAAACAGTTACAGCTTGATGTGCATGGGGAAAAAGGAATTCCTCAACTTAATGCTAAAAGGAACGGGAGCAAAAAGAGAACAAGAGCCAAAGCACGTTGTTCAGCCCAGTAGTAAGGTTTATGGGGTATTGAGCTTTTGGGTTGTGGAACTGTGGAAATGGTTGTGATCAGAAGCTGTACATTTCCTTCTTTTCAAAGATCCTGCGTGGTTATGCAGTGAGTTTTCTGAGCACACTGCATCACATTGTTCACCTTAGATTTTGGCTCCCAGGAGCAGTTATGCCAGAGATAGGCATCTTGGTGTTTGAAAGGGGAACCCAAATATCATTATTAGTGCCCAAGGAGAGTTCAGGGCAGTCATGGAAACATTTAGTAAGCTTTACATACTTCAAAAAGGCAGATTATTTATTACAGTTTTGAATTAAGCACGTGGAGGCTGCTGGAATTTCTTTTTAGGAATTTTGAATTCTGAAATCCATGGACTAATTCTGTACTATAATCCTTTTCATTTATGGTTTTTTCTCCGTGTTTGTCTGTAGCTTACTTTCACTTTTCACTGTGATTTTGTTTTCAACCCTTAATTCACCGCGTGAGTCTTATCTTCTTGCCAGATGCCATGTATACACTTACAGAGCTGTAGAGGTTTGAGTCGGTAGGCGAATGGGATAAGATCTCACCTGGAAGAAACCGAGAATTAGAGCTTTTTCTTCTTATTATTTACTGCCTCTGTAAGTTCTGTGTAAGGTGGCCTGTGAACTTGTTCAGCTTCCGCCACTGAAATGGCTTCAAAGGGTAATACCA
This sequence comes from Chroicocephalus ridibundus, assembly GCF_963924245.1. Taxonomy (NCBI): domain Eukaryota; kingdom Metazoa; phylum Chordata; class Aves; order Charadriiformes; family Laridae; genus Chroicocephalus; species Chroicocephalus ridibundus. The sequence goes on from NC_086284.1 coordinate 46,412,211, forward strand.
GCATCTGTTTCCCAGAGGTGTGCTTGTTATTGATCAGCTCACAAAGAAGGTAATACTTTATCTCTGTCCTCTTCAATTGTTAAATTGAGTTCAGATTGTTCAAGAGATCCATGTGGAAACTTATTTCTGGCTTCCAATATATCATCCCATCACTGAAAAGCCAGATTCTGCAGCATCAGTTTGGTCACACTGAATGGAAGCCAAATGGTTATTAGTCGCTTCTGAATGGAATTGAAAACAATGTCTGCTTGCCCAGCAGCCTGCCAAATGAGTTTGTTTGCTGCATCTATATCTTGCCAGATCTTTCTAAAGAGTATCTTTAGAATCCAGTTTCTCCTTATTGTATCACTATTTACTTCCACCTTGACAGCTGACATCTCCTCTTTTCCACCATCCCTGAGTGCGATTCAAAATTCCGTTGCAGCCTCATTCTCTCAGCCTGCCTTCCTAACCACAACTTTCCTTTTCTTCCCCCCGGTTTTGTGCCGCATCCAGTAATCAGCACCCACAAAAGCATTTTTTAACTTACAAAGTCCTTAAGCCCCGATTCCTAGCTAATGTACTACGATACAATTTCACAGATACAGGCAATGAAGCCCAAAGGCACTCCTTTTGTCTCTCCAGTTTTTAAGATGCCAAGTTTAAACTTTCCATACCGTAGCTTCCCAACCTTCGTGATAACACCTACTTGATAGAGAAGCCAACAAGCCAAATTAACTGTTTCAAAGTCCTCTGTATCTCAGAGAGGGAAAAATCTATAGAATTACAAAATAGTTGGTTGCCTTGCAGCACAAACTGGTTTCAAGAAAGCCATTTGAAAAAATAAAGGAAGTATATTTTAAACGGAGGATCCGTTCCAGTTTATCATTTCCAATTTTCCCTTAGACTGTCTGCCCCCTGTACCCAGTAAAAAATGAACGTGAAAGTTCACTCTAAGTCCAGTTACTTTATACCCAATAGTTGTTGGTTTTGTTATTAGAAATATTATTTACTCACTTTGCCTTTTATTTATTTATTGCTAGAAAATTGGTTTGAGAACCGATTGGCAAAGCTGCTACAGCTTCCATTCTTATTATTTAAATGAACTATATCTGCACTAGAATAGGTGCTTTTTTTATCCTCTCTGTATTCACTTTCTGTATCTTCTTTCACATCTTGCTGCTAGTGCAGCTCATTCTTCTGGCCTCCTGATATGGGAGATCAAAAAGCTGTGAATCCTTAAACATATCCCAGCAATTTCTATTCTAGATCTGATAACTGCTATTTATAGGATAAAATTTTGCTCCTTGCTAATCTGGAAAGTGTTACGCCTACGAGGGCATCACGTGTGTAGGTTTTGTAGTTCTAGAACCATAAAAACCTGAGGTTGGAAGCAACCTCTGAAGGTCAACTAGGCTTTAAACTGGGCAGAGTTAGATCAGGTTTCTCAGGGCCCTGCTCATCTCAGGTTTACAAATCTCCAGAGGTGGAGATCCCACAGCTTCTCTGAGAAAACTGTTCTAGTGCTTCATCACTCTCATTTTGATTTCCCCCCCCTTATATCCAGTTTCCTTTGTTGCAACTGGTATCTTTTTCTTCTTGTCCTTTTGCTCTACACAGCAAGTTGAATCTGGCTCTGTCTTTATGATCCAAATTTAGAGGATCAATTAACCAAATCACTGGACTTTGACAACCATTGCTACTGTAACTTGGATGAAGAAGTCATGGTTATCCACAGATTATGTGCAAATTCTCCCAAATTGCTTAGCAGTATCTGACCTTTGGGTGAACATTTGCAAAGCTTCCAAGTACTCTGGATGCCTAGATTTTTTTTTATTTCTAACTTGATTCATTTTAAGAGCTTGAATTTCAGAAAGTCTTTGCTTCCTTTCCCTTTGAAAATGAAGCTTTTTACAGAAGAGGCTTCTGCTTGAAATGGTGTGATACTGGCGGTGATGGAACCATCATCACTGGTCAAGGTGAGCTCCAGCTCAGCAAAGACACACTAATAAATTCTTCAGTATCTTGTGGATGTGTTAGACAGCAGCTACGGAAGAACTAAAGTTTCACAGAACTCTTGAGCTAGGACATTTTATTTTATGAAAGGCATTGAGCATGTCTGAAGTTTGGCCAACAAAAGTAGAAGTACCTGTAATCAGCAGTCACGCTTGAAAATCTTGGCCGCAGACTTTGTTTATTGCACAGTCTTGTATCAAATAACATGTAAGCAAATAACAAATGAAGCAATTTTCAAGAATTTATAGCACCTTCAACAAATAAAGAAGTTTATCTTTCAGGTCAAAACCCAACCTTAAATCTCTTTCCATAGCAAAAAAAAAAAAAAATTCTTTCTCAGTTCAGTCTGTCAGTTCCTCAAGGATTTTCCAAAAACTTCAGGCATCTAGCTGCTGACTCCAAGCTTCTTCATGATGTGACCATAACCTACTACTAAGTTATAGGCAAGATATGTTTAGGGTGACCTCTTCTTGATTTTGACGTGAGCTTTGACAGAGCTTTGTCTTACTGTAACAAGGAGTACCAACATCTGACTAGGTATTGACACATCCAACCTCACCCTTGTTAAATCCCAGCTACTGTGAGCAGATAAGGCAATGATTTGTTAATGGAGACAGGGCAGAACTTTTGTGTTGGCAGGTTCCTTCCTGCCAAAAAAACCTATTTCCTGGCTCGTTGAAAAACACGGGTAGGTTGCTAGTCTGTTACTGTAGAGATCATTCAGTTTTGGGAGAGAGCTGGACTGAGAGATTCATAGAATCACAGAATGGTTTGGGTTAGGAGGGACCTTAAAGATCACCTAGTTCCAATCCCCTGCCCTGGGCAGGGACACCTCCCACTAGACCAGGCTGCTCAAGGCCTCACCCAGCCTGGCCTTGATTAATGAGTTTACCTTTTCCCTGCTTGAACTGTGCCAGAGCTTGAAGCAGGGGCACTGGCCATGGCATAGCTGGGACGCTTGCTAACACAGACATGCAAGACATTTTAATGCAGATGGAAGGAGACTGTGATTGCCCTATATATAGCTAGCCAAAATCCTAATCAACTAGCCAGCAACAATAACCTGCTGGAATCCAGGAAGCCTGTCAGCCTCACGCTTGCAGTCCTCAGGCCATCTAGGGATAATGAAATGGGCTGGTCCAAGAAAGCTAATCTTGGGTGGGTTTAAGGAGGGCGGAGCCAGGCTCTTTTCAATGGTTCCCAGTGACAGGACAAGGGGCAATGGGCACAAGCTAGAACATAGGAAGTTCCGTTCAAATACACGGAAAAACTTCTTTACGGTGAGGGTGACAGAGCACTGGAACAGGCTGCCCAGGGAGGTTGTGGAGTCCCCTTCTCTGGAGATTTTCAAGACCCGCCTGGATGCAGCCCTGAGGGATGTGCTTTAGGCAATCCTGCTCTAGCAGGGGAGTTGGACTAGATGATCTCTAGAGGTCCCTTCCAACTCTGAAGATTCCGTGATTCTGTGATTCCGTGATTCTGCTTTCCCGAACAAGCCTGCTCCCTAATGAAAGCAGAAGCATTCATGTAGGTATGGTTCAAAAAGGAAGGGAAGAGAAGGGGTGGGAAAGCAAGGCAAGGCAGGGCAATAAGGGATAATACTGGAAATCGGTCATACATCACTGACTTTTGAATTTTCCGCACACAAAAAATATCTTACTTTCAAATTGTTTCTTAAAGAAACATCTTTACCTTAAATAAAAAGAAAAAAAAAATCATCCTTTTTTCCCCCCTCAAAATACCACTTAAAGATATGCTAAGCCAGAACTATTTCTTTCTCCAAACACCTGTTTAAGTGTTTAAATACTTGCTGCTTGTTAAAAAATGTGTTAGGATACCGAAGTTTCTAGACACATTTTATCAAGTGAAGGAGATTTGAGACAAAACCAACTGGATTACGCCTGCATTTTTGTAGTTATGGGAATAATACGTTTTGTTCCATCAATGTGTCCACTTTACATTATTCAGCACAAAGCTTTGTGAAATAAGAATCATGGGAATATCACAATATAAAGGAAAAAGGTACAAATAACAGCTTCATAAACTGAGAAATGTACATAAATAAATCATGTAGATGGGGGCAGTTTGCTTAGCTGGCAAGAAAAAAAAAAAGGAAAATCTGCTTGTTAAACAATAACCACAGAGTGTGCTTTTATGATGTTTTTCACCACAGTGATTCATATTAGGGATAGAAGCAGTTGCATGTTAAATAAAATCATTCAGCATTGTTCTCCTCACATTACAAAGAGCTGACTTATGTTGTTTTTAGATGCCTCCCATTAGAAAGTAAATATTCCTCTGATGTTATACATTTCAGAAAATTTAATAAAGATGAACTGTAAATAAAGTCGCAGGGAGATTTCAGACAGTTTTATTAGCAGATTGTTGAAAAGAAAAGAAAATTAAATACAATAACAGTAAACGTGGTTCTCACATTGAAACCAGGCTCAAATAACTAGGCTACCATAGAAAAATTTCCAATTCTTGCATTATGATGTAAAAACAGATTTTTGTACAGATTTTGTACAACAAAATTCGTAATAACCTTTTTTCATTTTTAGAAAACTTTAAATATATAGATAAAAATAGACAATTTTCATAGGTCCTACATGAAGATGAGTATGTTCTGTTCCAAGGGCTTGCATAGAGCGCAAATGTGGTTATAATATAGAACAACTAGACATTAATATCCTTAAGATTACAAAAGCATATAAACAATAACATGAGCACAACTTTTCTTCATAATCTATGCCAAAAAAAAAAAAAAATCCAAATCAAAAACCAAAACCAAAATACCAACCCAAAAAAACCTGTATAACTAAAGAGGGGCAAAAAATTCAACTTACGGTAACATCTCATGGTCTGTAATATTTACACTGGGTTTTTTAGCAAGATTCTTTCTAAACATCCAGCTTATAAATTGGTTCCCCCTTAATCCTTAACATTTCCATTTATGTACCAAGCCAAACACTGAGGCATTCCCAAAGGTCTTGAAAGTATATACTGTAAAACTACTAAACCTACTTACAGGTGACTCTATGCAAGGAGCAGAGCAATGGTAGATGCTACTACATATTTCAGTTGTAGGCTTTTAATTCTCTTTCAGATATGAATGATTCAAAAGCTCGCCACAAGTCCATCTAACTTTACAGCTGTTAACCCTTTAAAGACTGCATATGAAAAAACTGGAGTACAGAATCCCATACGTGTTCAAGCAACTACGAAAATTATGAAAGAATCATGGTTAGAAAATAATACCACTACAAAGTATTAGGTAACAATATTTAATGAAAAATATTGCTCAATATTTCTTTAAAAAAAAATTACTGTGATGTGAACTTGTATATACATCTTTCTATTGTTAAAAAAGGATTGTGGTGGAGTAAATATGAACCGCACAAAATAAATGTGTACCAGTATTGCAAGGAAGACCTACAAACTATAGAAGCTCAGTGCTAGAGTTTACAAAACATTAGATTATTTTTTTTGACAAAATAATATTAATATCCAATCAGAACTATTTTTAAAGAAATATTTGCTTTAAGTTAGGCATCTTAGACATTTAAGGTTTTGATATGTTTCCATGTAATAAATAATATTTTATATGCATAAAACATTAGATGAAGAAAGCATAATCACAAAACTTACAGTAATAGCACTGATTCACAAAATCAGTCTTTAAAGGGGTAACCCAAAAGTACGCAAAGCAAAGAACATAAGTTTTAGTAATGTAATAAGCACTGTGTTGCAGCTTACTTCCAGTTATCAGCACAAAGGTGAAAACACATATTGTAGCTTTCATAAAGACAGTGAAAGTAACACATAACCGCCCATCCCTAAGACAGGGTGGGGGGGACAATAGACTTCAACTGTATCACTCAGTTCTACGTGGAATTGGACTGATACATCAAGTGTTTGTTAGGTTTTCTTTTTTTTTTTTTTAGCAACATTGACGTAATATGACATTAACATATAAAAATATTTCTGGCATTTTGACTTGCTGCTCAGCCACAGTCCATTCTTAAAAGTGCACTAATCAGGGCACTAACCAGGGCTCAATATACAAATAAAAGTGGCTGATACAGAATTCTGACTTGTTACCAGATGCTTAAGATCTCATTCAGTAATACTGTGACTCCAGGACAAATATTTACATGCCTGCATGCGTTAAAACTAGAAAGGTGTCTTTCTGACCAACAGGGTGACAAAACAATATTATCTAAAATTTTCATTTCCTAAACTCTAGATTTCTACTGCATACATAATACCTTCCTTGTGTGATTTGTGTTATATACTGTACATGTGACCAACAGTTTGATAAGAAGCAAAGTCTTTTATTTCATAAACCCCTGCCAGTTTACTATGAGAAATTATTACTCTTTTTATTGTATTTTTTTATTTTAGGAAAAGAGACTTCGTGAACAGTAAAACAGTTTGTTTACATTCAGCATTTCTTTTCACTTACACAAAATTCCATTTCACTTAATGTCGTCTAACATATATGTGTTGGTCTCTTGGAAAGCATGTGGAAAAAATGTCTTTAGAAGAAAACCCACGATCATAGTTTGAAAACTGAATGTATCAATTTTTTTTTTCTTTTACCTTTTTTTTTTCTTTTTTTTTTTAATAAGAATCCTTTTATGCCCTCTACAAGTTCACTTCTGAGCTATCTTGCTGGTTTCGGTATGATATAACAGTCTGTAAGTGTACTTGGACACCGCTGGAAGGATCATTTGATGTGCTCAAATATAGAATCGTCGGAGGAGGACAGAGTCTGCATTCCTTGAAAAAGGGAATACTCAGCCTTGTTCTGACCCGCCTGTAATTTTGGATACAATAGTCCGGCGCAGAGATGCAGATTTTCACTGTAAGAAGAGTGCTACTGTACATTTACAAACATTCTCTAGGTCTCCGGGTTGAGCCACAGGAGATAACCAAAGGAGGACACTCTTGCAGAATTCTTTACATTTTTGAAGAACATTGATAAATGAAGTTGAGGAAGCTGGCTTGAAAACGCTTTGTTTCCACAGAACTCCTTATGAGCCAATGTCTTACTGCAAAGTTCTTTACCGGAGCACAGGTATCTTCAGCAGGAAAAATTCAATACATGACAGTAGTTTTCAAATAAAGTCTTCCATCTGAAATACGAAAAACAAAGATTTGCTTTATATATTTATACCTGCAGTGAATCGAAAAAAACTCACAAGATTTAAAACCTCAGTAGAAGTAGTTCTCCCATAAATCTGTAAAATGCCACCTATGGTACTTTCCGTTTAAAATAAAAAAGAACAATAAAAACCTGACCATCGCCATTGCAATTTCATCTGACAGTGGCCAAAATAACTCCATTAAAAATTACACGCACTTTGCAAGTTGTGAATACTGTAACATCTTCTAAAGCTTTAATGTATGCTGCACTCATATCAGTGCCAGGGCACTAGGAATGTAGGTGGAGCCTCTGTGCATGTGTTTTTACTGATATGCAAACTTAACCGAATAGTGCTGAACAGCAATTATTTCCTTCATGGTTGCAGAACAAAAATCTCCTTGCATGCAATCGTTAGTACTCCCATCACTAAAGGCATAGCTCATACTTTCTGATTTAGCTATGTTGTTAAATATACCATGTAATGTAACCATTGTGCACATTTGTAGCTATTTATATAGAACCCAGTATAGGATATTTAATCGCTATCAGTGAAGTATAGCCTCCTTCCCCCATAAATGAGATTAACTGAACAATTACTATGTTAAAGATGTAAGCACGTCTCTCTCAACATTTTTTCCACCCAAGTGAGGAGCATACATTTAAGTGAGATATGTGTGATGGAGAGGGAACATGAGAAACAATAAGCTCACCTAGCCAGTAATTGTTGATCTAGAAAAACTTGAAGAGAACATTCTGCCACAACGTATTTTCAACTAATTTACAAACATAAAGCAATTTTTTCTTCACTGGGGACATTAACGTCTTATATGCATCTGTTCTCATAGCAACACAAAGATTTTTATTTTTTTTTAAACAGGAAACGGACAGAAAAACCGCCGCATTCTTTTTTTTTTTTTCTGTCCTGTAGGATAGAAAGCGTTGCTCCCTTGTGAGTAAAGCACATTATGAAGCATATTAATCCTCCACAGTGCATAATTACAAAACATTACTTATATTGTAGAATATAATGCATCTGGAAGTACAAGCTGTATCTCAACTCTTGAAGTCTGCGTGAAATCCTTCTTTTGGTCCAAGTGAAATCAGCAAATATTTATAAGATTTCAGAGGGTTTTGTTTCTGTTTTGGTCTTTTTAGTCTAACCTTTTTATTCCACATCAGTCTCTAAAACTCTTATTAGACATACAGGAAGACAACTGCGTGAGAGAAACCTATATAAATGAATGCCGAAATTTTCGAAATGCTTGTCTATCACTGAAACGCGCGGCATCACTTCCACAAGCTGACTGTAACCGTTGAGGGAAAGAAAAGCTTGACTTGAAAGCAGACAGACGCATATCACACACAGCTGTAAAAATTCATCCCTTCTGCACACACCTTTCCAATTTTTGTTGTCTCGTTTCTGTCAGAACTGCTGGGGAAAGAAGGAGACGATAGAATCGCTCACGATGTCGCAGTGATTCTTATCTAGCATCCCTCTGAACTGAAAACTAGTCCCATGACTAGTTTTCATTTCCAAGCTTCTGGGTTGTACCCCCTTTCACTACTTTCTCCCCGTCTTTACATTTTCTGCCCCTTTTCCCTACTTTTTTAACACTCCCGGCTTTTTTTGGCAGAGTAGATGATAACTTTCCCACCACCTGGAGTGCTTCCACTCAGAACCCTTTCCACATTCTCTTTGCTCTTTATGGTCTTTATGCACTGAAGAGAGATAAAAAAGAAACTGAGTGAGGCCTTAACTTAAAAGACTTCTTATTCTTCTTTGAGGCGTGAAAAGCAACCAAAATGCTTACGGGAATTCAGGAGAGAAAGAAGGAACCTCTGAAATGGAGCTTGGTAAAACTGAAGGCCTCGTAAAACATCTCAAAACAAAACACCAAGTACAGGAGAGCCAGAGCTACTGCTGGCTATGGTTGCATATAATTCTCCCAAACATATTGAATAAATACAATAGACATTTACAGCACTAAAGCTGTCCGGATACCTCTGTAGGAGAATTACTCTGCATATATACCAGCACTTTGGCTATCCTGAATGCACGCTTGCTAATGAGTGCTGTGCATAAATATTAAGATAACCTACAGTCAGTAACTTGTACTTTATTTCACTATATTAGGTCTCCATATACCTTTTAAAATAAAATATTTATTAAAACGTATTCTCAATTAAAAATACAGCTGTAGGAAGCGGAATCTTTGTAGCAGTCAACAAAAGAGGAACAATCTGCAGAGAACAGCAGTACATTTTCAAAAGTCAGCTCTATTTTAGACTGCTTAAGGACCCAATCTGGCAGTGAAGTCTACAGGAGGCTTTTCACTTCTAATGGAAGACACTATCAGATCCTGTATTCTCTATCCACAGACAATGAGCAGTAATAGAAATGGGCAGCTTTACAAAGCATCTTCCTTACAAAGTAAGAGGATATTTGTTTACGTAACTTAAAAACATTTATGATGGATAGCTACAATAAGCGTAAATCTTTGTGCTCCTCAAATAGCTAAACGATCGACCATTAAAAATGCAATTTAATCATCTGTATTGATAATGGACTTAAAATGCCATACAGGAACTCAGCAGCTGATCTAATATCATTGCTAGGCTTATTATAACGTGTTTAACTAATTCTGCTAACATATGGGAAAACGCAGCAAGCATTAGACACATCAACTTTAAAATATGCCATGTTATGATATAGATAAAGCAATTCCATGATTAAGTAATATTTAGTAAGAGTTCAAAAGTTGCTAGGAATTGTAAAATATTTCCCTTATTTTCTCAAGATTAGTCATGAATGAGTGAGGTGCAAAATGAATATCCTTCCCTTCAGAACCTACAGTGCCAACGTGGAAAAAAATCACAGTATCTGTGAAATTGCTCGCCACCCAAACTCAAATCATGCGTTTGGAAGAAGATGGAGAAATCATTTCTTCAGGCTTTATACTTCTCCAGCATGTTCCTGTGTGTAGCTGAGAAGTTCATGTAGCCACTCGTGAAGAACGTACACACCAGGCAAACAGCACCGCGCTTCAGAAATACAAAGACTTCAAACCATGCTAGGAAAAACAGAGGTAACTCGCAGCTCTGCACAGGAACGATAACCTCGCACCACAACGTGGTGACCAAATACAACACCTGTATCTGATTGCTGTCCCTTTTCCTGTTCCAAGTTCTATTCCCTTCTCCTTAACCATTTCTCTCTCAGTTCTCATTGTTCAAAGGTTCTTCTGAAATGACTGGAACTTCTCAGTGCTAGTGTCAATGCCACCTGAATCACTTTGCCTCTAGGTGTAGCCAGTGTTTCTATCCGAATACCAGTGGAGCATTACCACTGATAGGCCTTCATGATGTCAAGCTTGAAATCACAAGCAAAACCTCCAAACCGTGAGGGCGGCCAATGACCAGCAAATCAAGCAAGCTCATCTTTGTAACTCAATGTGAAAATGCGACCGCTCCTAAATCCCAAATCATAAGCGTGCCTCTGCTTCCTGCCTCCTGATCAGCTTTTACTGAAGTTATATATGCATGTTGCCTTATTTTCTGTTAACAAATGCAGAATTTGTCTATCTGCATAAAACCAATTTTATGTAAAACAAATATGCAATATACTAGTCACACAAACATAAATACATGCACACACACACACAGTGCTCTCTAACAGTGTTTACAACATTGGGAGTATATTTTTAGCCTACTGAAAATTTTTGATCTGTGTTAAAGTTTCCCAAATTTACATACTGTTACATACAATAGAAATACATAAAACTTCCTCTCACTTTTAGGAAGTCAAGCAAAAACACAAACTGGGAAAATACTGCTAAATTTCTAAATAGAACTGCGCACGATTAGCAAATTGTCATCTGTTTTAATTGCTCTTTTGCAAATGGCAGTGTTCAGCAAGATCACACAGACTTATGCTGGTAACTCAAACTGAAAATGCCACTACTCCTAAATCTCATTTGTTTTTGTCTGTGGACCAATATGACAGAAATTCTAGCTAGAGTGAGGGAGTATTTTTTTTAGATCAACCCTTTTTAATTAAGACTTATCTTGAGGTTTTTGAATGAACATGCCCGAATAGTTAAAAGGTCATAAATGTTATAAAAAACAAACAAATGGAACTGACATAAAAGTTCGCCATGCTGAAACAAATCATACGCCTTGAAATGCATTCCCACAGAGACGTCAGCTGGGGAATGATTCACGCTAGTGTTCTGTGGGCAGCTTGTAGTAAGTATCTCTACAGGCCCAACATTTTCTGAGATAAAAACATAAACCCGCTCAAATATTATTCCTATTAATATGCATCCTTGTAAAGTGATAGAAATCTACAATGAAATCTTAAGTTTGCTCTTAGGTGGCACACCAAATAAATCATCCATTGGGTGGTAATGTGTGTATTTCTGCCACTCAATGCAAGTCACACTGGGGCTCTTTGCCATCCAAACATATCATGTTTTAGTTCGTATTCTGAAAGCTGCTTCAAAAATAAACATAACAAAAGTGATCATCGTGACTATCACAAGAGCATACTGCAGTCTTTGGTTTATGAAAATCTGTAAATAAACATCAAAGGTGTGGTGTCACACCTGACTTCAGTCGATTGCTATCATAAAACCCCACGGAGGAAAACTCTCCTTAGTAATAGGATAAAGTGTTGCCTATAGTTAGGAGCTTTGGGGAAAAAATCAACCAACCAACCAGCAAAACAAACAAGCATGTCACAGAGAACTAATAAGAAAGAAACCCACACAGTCCAGGTTAAAAAGAAAATAAGGACAAAATAATGCATACGACAGAAAATTAATAAGATCAGAAATCTCAGTGGGAGCTTTGGAAAGTTAGGATGTCAAGGTTTGGATAATTTTTTATTAATTTATTATTAGTTGGGGGGTTTTGTGATCGTCATTTGTGAGCTGTAGAACAGTAAATGCCAGCCCATGATCCAGGAACCCTTACATCAAAGTAGCCCCAATTTTAGTCATTAGAGTTCCTAACTACAGTTGATATAATTTTGCCAAATATGCACAGGCCAGTGATATAAGCTGATCTTCACTCAAAATGGGTCTCAGGATATTGCAATGGTGGATCTATTAATCTCTTTGTGCTTTCAAAGTAAAGAACACCTACTTTAGGTTGATTTCACTCTTATTAATAAGAACACAACGGAATAAGTGAGGATGGGAACTCTATTCCCTACTCTGACTCTTAAGTGATCTGTGATTTCACTTTTCTGTTTTTCCATTTTCTTTTTTAACATTTCTCTCTTACTTCCCCTTCTCTTTTTAAGTAACAGAGATTCCGTGCACTGGCTGCATCAAAAGAAGTGCGGCGAGCGGGTCAAGGGAGGTGATTCTGCCCCTCTGCTCTGCTCTGGTAGTGTAACACGTATTTTGTAACTTAAGAACCATTACAGATCTTTTTTCCTTGACATTTTATAAGCTACAGTATTAGTGTGAAAAATATTACGATCCACCCTCAGTCCAACAGGTTAAAAGAAATAAAATATTTGTGACATTAAGTGGGGCTACTTTTATCTAAATAAAAGAAAAGCTGCTCATTTGTGCTAAAGAACACAATAAATTGTGTTTCCTGTTAGGAAGTAGCTTTATTGAAAATGGCAGCTATTTTCTCAGAAGTTATTTCCAGGCACCTGTAATCTAATGAGGTTTGTCCCTTTCAAAGAACAGTTGTACGTGCATGCCCGAATGCACACAACCTCTTCGGCCCAGAGCTGATAAAAGTATCTGCAAGCCGTAGCTCCAGCAGATTTAAATTATATCACTGGTAGGTTTATTTGTTTTAGTAAGATGGGGCAAATGTGAATCGCAGTGTACTTCTAACCTTTCATTCAACCTGATGTTTTAATCATTTGGAGGAAGAGAAACAAAACAAAAGAAAGGGATGGCAAACAAATGGTAATGATTCATGTGATATTTGATAAGACAGCAACGGGAAGTCAAAATAAAAGCAAGCATATTGTGACAGATGGAAGGGATCTTAGTCAAATTGTAACCCTTCTTCGAAAAACTTAAAGGAAGCAGCTAATTAAGGATGAAATCTATTTTTGTATACTCTTCATATATTTTATTCAAAATCAAGACAAAAGAGGATTTATTTTCCAGGAAGATAAAAATGGGAGCCTAACTTTTTAACCATGGGAACTTTTTCAGAGTTTGCAGAGTGCGACTGAGAACCTAAACCCCAGCCCTTGCAAAACGCAGTCACGAAGTCAACTGAACATAACTTTGCAGGATTTTCCTTACAAATGCAAACCAGCATGTTGTGAGGGGAAAAGACTCTTCCCAGTGTACGAGGGCAATCGGAACGTTGAAGCTTCACAGCTCAACGCTGAACAGGATACCGTCCTGACATTGCTACTGGCAGCAAAAGTAGATCACGTATTGTGGAAAACGGATGGATCCACTGCCCTCGTCCCAAGCAGAACTAGAGCGGAGTACAGGAGATGTAGGAAAGCAGATTCCACTGTTGAGGGTTTGAAATTTGAGCAATTTGTTCTTTAAAAAAAGTGCTTATCCAGTTTTTATGCAAAGATGGGTGATTTCACACTGCATGTTCAATAAACTCATGCAAATATGAAGTATGTAAACATATTGGGCCAAACACTATCCTAGTTTGCCCTTTGTGTAACACCAATAAATTAGTTTCAAATTTGCATATTGCTATTAATCATACACCTTTCATTTCTCTACTTAACATTCATGTACAAATATATTTGTGGTAATACTCAGTGCAAATATTCAGGATACTGAGATGGTCATGTCTTTCTTTTTAAAATAATAATTGATGCTGAGGAGATTTTAATTCTATGTCTGAGTTTCCAGGAATAAAACTAAAACATGGATATATAAAAAAGAGAGCCTAAACACCTTTTTTTGCAGTTATTTTAACCATTGAACTGACAGGATCTTCTTTCAGTAATTTTATCATGTGTTTTAATCACGAATATATGTTTTCATTATATCACTGAATACCGTGGGAGTAAGCTAAAGGTCAGCAATCTGGTCTTTAGTAAACTAACAAAGCGATGGACTACCTGAATATGTCACCTTCTATTATTTAAAGATCATATAGAACACACAGAGCTTGCCATTTTGAGCACTGAGAAGATTGAACTGGCAAGGTGAGAAATTCTTTGAAAGAAACAGATTAAAAAAAGCACACTGTCTCTTATTGTTGCCTTATGAACTTAGCAACCCTTCTTCTATTTGTATAAACAGAACAAAAGCATATCCAAAAAAAGACAACAGAACTGATTGCTTACAAGCAATGAACCTGAGTCACTAAGGCATTGTATTGTGTCACTTCTGTTGGTAAAAAAAACTAGAATCACAATTAAAAAAAAAACAACAGAGAAAAAAACCCAAACAACCAAACAGCTTCAACCGAAGGATCATGTGGAAAAGTTATTAAAGGATGAAGTCACAGCTAAATATGATCAGCTTGTGAGTTTCCACAGCTCATTGTGTTTGGTGCTGTTTGTAGCGCAGTGTGGATAATTCTTGGGCTGAACAATCTGTCCTGCATTAGACAGTTTTAAATTCTGCAAAAAGGTGTGCTTCATTTGCTATCGTATTTTAAAAAACATAAACAACTTTCTTTTACTATCTTTTTAGCAAGCTAATCAACAAGCAACCTCGAATCTGATAGTATTGAGAAAGAGTTGAGATCTAAGTACTGGAACATGGTTTCTTCCTGACACCTTCTTTTTTTTCTTGTAAAATCTTGATGAAAACAGAAATTACTGTTCATCTTTTTAGTCTGCTCTTCTTTCCACTTCTCAATTTTGCCTCCTTTTTTACTGCTTTGCTCAAATGATCACTTTTTACTCTAAACATCATCACCAAAGTAATCTGGAATACAAAATATCAACCATAAAGTTAATATTCAGACAGGCTTAAAAAAATAATTATTTTTCCCTCTGGAGAGGAAAAAAAATCATAAAATGAAACCTGAATAAAATACGATAGAAGAGTGTTTGCTGGAGCTTTCAGCAATCTTTGCTTCTGAGTTGAGATCGAATTACAGAACTTTCCTACGCAAAATCACATACACGTTAGTAGTTCCCAAAAACGACCCTCCATACGCACGCATACAGAAACACACACACAGATCCTTTTGATACCTGAACTAGAAGCCAAGAGTATTAGCATGATACATGTGTTTACAATTACAGATCCCATAATAAAGTGTGGATTGATAAAGATCTTTTACGAAAGTCTGGAAAGTAACATGGGTCATGATTCTTCTAGTAGGAACTGTTGTGGCCATGGTTAGTATTAGCAATCTATTGTCTCCATCACCAGATAGCGTGATGTTTGTTTCCTTCAGCATATACAAACCATTTATGAAGATGAGCTCTCTACAGTATTATCTTTCCTAGAGCTTTAGCCCAGACTACTTTTTAAAATGCAGGAAAAGACTTACCTAATACCTACTCCTACACAGAGCATCTCTTCTGATTCACAGAATCACAAACCTACCTCGCTCTACTCTACAAGCTCCTTCTTTTCTAAACAAATAACTCGCATTTGATGTAGTACCCCAAGAACTGAAAGGCAGCCTAGTGTTTTGTTGTTTTCAGATTAGACTTAAACCCCACAATTAATACAAGAGTATGATCTGGCTTTTCCTTAATCTCAGTTACTGAGATGTCATTTCAAATGCTGCCAAGGTTACTGGAAAATAAAGGCCATTTAAAGAAAGCATTTAGCTTTACTACTTACGTTAGCCCGCATACATCAATTCTGCATTGTGTGGAATCCTATTCTAATATCAATATCACATTAACACCACATTTTTCTTTAATACCCAGCCACCCTTGTTCTCCTCTGCGTGCTAAAACAGAGTAACAGCCCAATGCAGAACACAAAGAAACAGTCACGTGCAGAACAGGAAGGAATGAGGCTGTAAAATAGACAGATTGCACGGTGGCAAGCTTATGGAAAATCTATTAAGGATGCATGGATGTCAAAACATATGCAATATAAGCTTGCTGCTTTTAGGTATTATGTATGAAAGCAAGCTTATGGAAGACAATGGCACCAAGCAGTCAGCTCCAGAACAAGAGTCAAGGTGACAGAAACCAAACCAGAAGTCATGCCCTAAGAAATGAGCAATGAACTGAAGTCACACATAATCCTT
The DNA here is from genome assembly GCF_963924245.1 of Chroicocephalus ridibundus. Classification (NCBI taxonomy): domain Eukaryota; kingdom Metazoa; phylum Chordata; class Aves; order Charadriiformes; family Laridae; genus Chroicocephalus; species Chroicocephalus ridibundus. Next base: position 46,428,535 of record NC_086284.1, read on the forward strand.
ACTACCACACAGAAATGCGAATAGACCTTAATGAAGTTCCCGGGGCTTAGCATGAGCGGCATAACTACAAAACTGAAAAAAAACCAAACCAGCTCATGTTAAATCTGAGGAAGACTTCAGCTGAAAGATGTATATGAGGTTTAACCCAGTAGTTAGCTATTGAGCAGTACATAAGCAAAATGCTTTTGTTCCTATAAGGAATGAAAAATACTATAATTTTAAATTACAAGGAAACTTCCTTTCTGTGACAAGTGCTAATGCTGACCCAGGTAGATTGTTTTTCAATTCATAATTCAAGCTCGTTTCCCTGACTGACTGTAAACTTCCATCTTGGGCACATCTTCATAGTTGTATTTAAGTACTGCGGTGACAAGCCAACCTTTCCCATTCCCTCTCAGTGGTAACATAATTTCAGATAGGTACTTCAAAATTATTATTCTACCCTCCCAGGAAAAACTCAATTAGCCTTAGGGCCAGGTGGTTTGAGTTTGGCACCACTCTGTGCCTTTGCCAATAGAGATTCCTTAGAAAAAACAGCATGTCATGACAGACTGTGTCCTGGATGCACCCCACTACAGAAATCCCAGACCATATGGAAGCAGCATGCTTTCCCAGAGAGAACTTAGCACCATGGTCCATCATCAAAAAGTAAGCAAGAGAAAAGAGAATGGCTAAATTAAACCACAGAGCAGTCTTATCCCGTGACTCTGGGATCCAGTGACTACCTTGGAGTCAGAAGAAATGAACTGTGCAAAACATCTGAAGTGTAAAGTCTTCTTGCTTGGAAGCGTGATTATGTCAAGACAGCGGAAATGAAAAATGTTACTTCGTGGTTGTTTTTTCTCCCCCCCGCCCCCAGCTTCCCACTTACACTGTTTATTCTCAGTAGCAATATACTAATGGCGTTGTACAAGACACTTGCAGGACCTCTCTTGGAACAGTGCTTAGGATATTGGTTACCCATCCTCAAGGTGAATTTAAACTGGAATAATTTCCGAACAGACCACTACTGTAATACAAGGAATAGCGTCCACAACATGAAAATAAAATTAATTGACAGGCTTATCACAGAATAGCAACCGATCATTCCTTGCATATGCATTAAGTAGTAAAAAGAGATACAAAACAGCTCTGTTTTCTATTGCAGGAACTCAGTTCTGGTGTAGCCTTCGAAGACAAGAGATGTATTAAAATGGTCTTTTAGGATGGTACTTGTGATACAATGCAGATTTTAAAGCCCATCTAGTCCTGTTCCTAATGCTATGCCATTTTCGTAGGAAGAGAGGCAAGAACTGAGTGTACGCTGAATGTATTTACTGAATACCTGGTCTGGTAAAATAAGCTTGCCTATAAAGTTAATTTTAGCTGGAAGATCTAAGAGACTCAGGGGTCTTGCAAGAATACAAAAACCTACAGGGAAACCTCAGTTGTTAATCCCAAAAACTAGGACTTTTTTGTGGACTGAATGTTTAAGATCAAGCTCTGGAACTATTGCCCATTTGGAACTGTAATAGAACCAATTTTTGCAAGTTTCAATAGTGTTTTAGCATTTCAATATTTTAGCATTGGGAACCAGATTGCTTAGGATGGCACAGTTACTGCTGCAATAGTAACTGTGATTGTCATAACAAATTTGATGATAAGGTTGAAAATGGAACTGATCCTCCAGTCAATTATACCACTTTTATGACGCTTCCAGTATTTCCAGTGAAGCCAAGGAGTCTGATCCAACCACAATATTTTTATGTTCAATTCATCAATGTGCAAACATACTGTGCTCTCTTCAATGGCTATGAGTGTATATCTTCGAGTCAGAGTGTAAAGCTAAAAATGAGAGCAAATTATTGCTGCTTTTTATTTTATGTTTGTATTCAATATAGCTTGATTACTTGAAAGGACTTGTAGCCAGCATATTGCAGTATGAAACAATATCATGAAAAATACATGTCTTTTAATGCAAGGGTTGCACCAACAGTTTGTCACAGGCGAAATCTGCAGAATCAACTAAGCATCTAAATAAACAAGTCAAAACTTGAATTATCTAATACAGCATTGTATATTTTTAACAATCTCTACTCTAATTTCATGCACATAAACAGCACTGTGAATTTTTGGGTCCTGATTTCCTAACACTTTGTTTCCAAGGCCAGCTGTAGCACTTTGTGATCCATCCTTTCTAACGTCCATGACAAAACACACTATTATGCTATTGCTGCTTTTCCTAAGCTATTAGAGGCTGCATCACTTTTAAAAAATAAGGCTGACAAGAATATAATAGAAAAAATGTTCCTTTTACCATTACTGATACACACTTTGTGTTTCTCAACTAGGAAAACCAAAATGACACCACATTATCATTATATATGCTGCTGTCTCCCAGGATGTCCTTCAGGTGTTATGGAACCTTACAATGACCAAAATACTTCCTGTGAAGGGCTGAAAAGCTAAAGATTTCTTTTTAAAGCTAGCAGTCTGTTCTACAGAGTAGATTTTCCTCTTTACAAGCCAGCTGGCAGTTCACTAGAAGAATACTTATTATAGATATACGCTGACAGCAAATTTTAGCTATAGATGGAACGTGATGCTGGCTAAGTATTCCTTCCAAATGTGTTAATTTTAGTTCCACTTCCTTTATACTTACTTCTCTTAGCTGATTTATTTCTTTTCTTTTTTTTCTTTCATAGGAACTTGAGATACTAAAAGAGAAGGGTCAAGTTCCAAATCAAATCCATGGGAAAGCCGAATGCTTGAATTATACAAAGACTAAATTGTTTTATGTTATCGTTCTTAATTACATCAATATAAAAATAACCACTGCTAGAAAAAGTTATTTTTAGAATTAAAATAGATTTGGCATAGTAATTGGTTGCTTTGCCGGTTTACAATGAAGCATTCATACAAATATTACAGACATATTGAGAATTTGTTTTTCTTAAAATAAAATACTATAAATATTTCCTATTTCTGAAGGACATAAAAATGCTTTGTCATTTTTTTTCATCATAGTGGCAAAGAGAGAAAGGAAAAAACCTAAAACCTTTGGCCACTTTAAAATTAAAGCATCAGACCCTCAGCTAGTGTAAATTAATGCAGCTTTATTAACGGCAAGGGTACCTTTTTTTCCTTTTTTTTTTTTCTTTTTTTTTTTTTTAAACTGACATAAGAGTAATAGAGCAATTGAGTTGCAGTGATATTTCAGGAAAGTGGCTGCCTTCTCAACTCTTAACACTATTCAAAGGGCTGCCTGCCTAATACAATCTCACCATACAGTTTTGTTTACATTTTAAGTTTAACTGCTTGTTTGCCTCTTGAATATATTAAGTGAATTTTGAACTCTCATTCTTTTTAACAGGACTTCTGACCCCACAGTCAGTTTAGGATTATAAAAGAGAGACTGTCACCTATTACACCAAAATGCTGCCACTGAGTAATATACCACTTTTGATCTAACACCGAATAATTGAGGTAAGTCATTCTATTAAATTCTTCTCACATGAAAATCCAGGCAGGCTGCCTTTACACAAAATTATAGTTATCAGGTATTTTCTTATTAAATCCCGTAAAATAATTTTCCACCTATTTTCCTGTTCTAGATTTGAAACTAACTATAATTGGCTGATAATAGTTGTAAATCGCTGTATCTTGCATCGCCTCTCTCTGCCACTTTTTTAATGCCTGGGATTCTGATCAGTCATCAAAGAAAAATATAAAAGCAGAAGTTAGTAACATAACTCAACTTCTATTGTGCTTTTCATCCAAGATCCAGAATGCTTTACAAACATTAATTTTCACAACACCCTTGTGAGATACCAAAGCATCGGTGCTGCCACCAAGAAATCAGTAGATAAAGACTGCGTTAAGGATTTGGTTCTGGCTTAAGGCATTGGTTGAAAATGCACTGAAGCATGCAAAATAAGCTATTCCTTTACTATATCATTCAATAGCAAAACATCTGACCTAAAGCATATATGCAACCCAAACAAATGCTACCATTTTAATTGTGAGATGGATATTACCCACTTGATTCTTTGTTTGCGGCAAAATGTGAAATGAGCAAAACCAGCGACTCTTAGCATATAATTCTTGCGACTGTGCCACATGCTACATGCTACATTTATCCTTTGCACTTAGGCTATCTTGGAGTAAAATTACAACCCCAGCTATAAAACTGATATACGGTATGGAAAAAAAATCATATCCATAAACAAGAACAAAAAAAACAGCAATGAAAAATATTACTTTCTCACCTCCAGAAACTGAATTCGGCATTTCTGGAATGTGATTGAGTTTACTAAATTTGTTTGTAGAGGTCTACTGCAGGGTACTCTAGCTATGCTCCTTCCATAGACAAAGGAGAAATGAAGTAATGAACTGTATTGTAGACGTTTCTCTCCACTCCCTCCAGAGAGGGTTGAGGGTGACAAGGACAGATGTAGATGTCTACATTGTAGACTTCTACTCTCCATCAGGTTAATTCCAGCCCATGCCTTGTTTGCAAGCACAACTACATTTAAATGGAGAAACATTTACTAGCTCTCCATAACAAATCAGTACTGATATAGTCATACAGGTACAGTAATATAGTGTAACGATATTAGTAATACGATACTGTTTTCCCTTCTAGAGTTCTGTGATACTTCATCTACCTCTTAATTTACGTCCACTTTTGCATTTATTTCAGAGTTTTTGGAATGCTTCTTTAGATTCGTTTCATGTGTTGTGCCTCACATGGTCGCATCCAATTGAAATAAATGCTGCCAAGCTTCAGGATTAATGCAGAATTCAAGTTATCCTTTCTACGTTTGAGGGCCGTGTTTTATGCAGCTTTCAGAACGGTACAGTATAGAAACATTACAGAATTTCACCAAGCAGAAAGGGAATTGTCAGGCATGGATATTTTTCCAGGAGTGATGCGCAATTACTCATTGCCAACATCAGTAGTTACAAGAAGTGACTGAAATGCAGCTGCTCGTAGTGTGTTTACTGTCACAAGCGATGTTGGAATTCTGAGGCGAGCAAAAAGGAAAATGCACAACTGATGAGATTCATCACAGTAACTTCAGGCACCTGCACCGTAGATAGCTGCATCTAAGCCAGTTTTGTAGACTCCCTTTATAATCAATGAAGAAACTTGGAAGGTATTATTCGTTTTCTTCAAAGGCAGAGATGTGTCTATTACTCTTTATTGACTTTAACAGGAGTCCAGCCAAATAGCTCAGATAAAGACATCTACCCCACAAATGTGTGAAGTGAAACATATCCCTCCCACTGATATTGTTTGGGTATTTTATGGATAATTACGTTGCCTCAGCAGCTATTCCGCAAGTTCCACACCTTCATAATACACATCAATATCTATACTGCCATTATGGTATCAGCAAAGTTCCACTATATCTTATCAGCTGAAAAAATTATAGGATAATGCAGTACACAATATATGACTGTATACAATCTCGATAGCTTAAATCTCCTGTTTCTTTTATACAATGAGTGTTGTATGTTAAAGCACTCCTAAACAGCTCCTACTTTTCTGTCTCTGCAGGGCTGGCTTTCTAAGGTATTGCATGTCTAAAATGAATTCAAACACATTAATGTGTTTATAAACTCCTTGTGCAAGGATTTAAGCATATGCAAGCATATTGAAAATGAATACAAATCCCATCGTGCTGTTTCATTGTGCAAATATAGTTTCTTTGTATTCTAAATCCCCAGCCATTTCCCTATTTCAAGTATACTTTTATTATTCCAATCATATTGTACTTATCCTTGAAAAAAATGAAACTCCATTTCACAAATCTCACTATGCACGGTGTTAACATTCTGTATAGAAGCTATTTTATTTTAACTATACTTTGCTATTCTTCCTCCACAGACACTATTTCCAACAATATTAAGTAGCTGATACATTACCTTGGGATTCTAGGTGGTCCCCTTTTTAAGTAATAGCCTTCACCTTTGTCCCTGAAAAACTAATCATTGTCCTCTTACACCTATTCGTTTTACAGAAATAGCTTTCCGCAAAGTACTTTATTTCTTTTCATCTCCTCACACTTCCATATTCAAATTTTGCAGCAAACTTTAATATTGATTTTTTATTTTTATTTTTTTTTTTGCACTACATATTCTCATTCTGTATGTCTAGCTATTTTGGATACTGTCTCGAAGTTGCTGATCACCGCAACCTGTCATTTAACTGGGTCCTCTGCCACTACCGTCCTTTATAACTGTTACTGTCATCAGTCTTACTCCGGGTTCAGTCATTAAATGTCAGGCAGTAACTCACAAACTGGTTTTCCCTCAACTGTTAGTCTAGTAGAGTATAAACTAACCCCATATACTGTATAAACTCCTGCAGTATTTTAAATTTTAACCTGCCACGTTAGGCTCTTTCTCTCTGCATAGCATCTGTTCCATGAAAGCTGTTGCGAATCACAGGTTGACAACAATAAAAAATATGAAAATGTTTACCTTCTCATCCCTACTTGCAAAATTAAATAAAAAATAAAAATCATCAATTAACATGAACTTGAAGTAATTTAAAACCGGTTGAAAACTTTTGGTAAAGGGTTTCTCAAAATTCAAATGTTGCTGTAGTCAAAATGACACAGAATGTTCAATAATGTGTTTGTTTTTCAGATATTGTAGGTCTGAAGAGATTTTTTTGTATACTTCAATTATAAAAACATTTAAAACATACAAACTTGTGCAATTTTTATTTTAATGAAGATGAGAAGTTCATTAACGAAGATAAATATTTCATTAGATGTTAAATAAAACAAAGAGATTTTTTGGCTTCTCTCAGCACAAAATTCCTTTGAAAGATTAATTAATACATGCAAATTATGCAAATTAGACCCATGCAAATATTTTATGAAGACAATTAAGGGAACCATTAATTACTGCTTTTTTTGCTTCAGTGAGATTCATTCATTTAATTTTAATTTCACTTTAACTGTTTTGATGTATAATCTTGCAGCTAAGAACTTTATCTTTCCTAGTGGGTCACTTAAACTTATAAATTTCATCAAGTGAGCAGCAACAGAAATCTGTAAAGATATTCTCTGGGCTATGTTTAGTATCAAGAGAAATTTTTGACACAATGCACTCCTAGAAACTGCAAAACTGGAAGGGAATGTGAGCTCATTCTTGGACAAGGTTCAACTGCTGGAAAAGCAATTAATTTGCTTTGGCTGTGCTAATATAGGGGAATTAGAAAGTGTGACACAAGACAAATAGAAATAATTAGTTCTCCAAAATGATGTTCTCATTAATATGGTTTGAACAGTAGAAATAAAAAACATTATTGTGGCATGTCTGCATTCTGTCCCTAGCCACAGGAGGTAGAAAAATGCAAGATACAGCATTTTTTCACCTTTGTAGTTTGTATGGTGCCCACATTTATTTTTATTTTTTATTGTAGGTTTTAAGAAAAGGAAATTGTGGACCTGACCCTGTTATCTAAAACCTACTGCACTTGCTCAAAGCATGAGGGATCCCTAGGTTTCTAGACTGTTTTCTTCCCGTGAAAATATGAAGCTATAAATATAACTGACTAGGCTTTTCACAACAATACACTCAAGTTCCTAAATTGAAACTTTCATTCCAATATTGTTCATTTAAATCATATTTTATGATATGCAATACACGAGGTATATGTTTATTCTGTAATTTAAGCTACTACAGCAGAAGATTGCTCTATCAAAAGAGTTTATGATATCCTCTCCAAATCTGATAACATAAAAGAAGTTTTCTTTTTCCATAACGTGAATACACACGAATGCATTTGACAAAGTATACAGAGGTAGATTTTCAGTTGCTCTCGTTCTTAACACTTAACACCAGTACAAACCCGGTTTTCTACAAGTAGTAAAAATCACTAGCTGCTACTCTTCACAAAAACAGGCTGGTTTTGTGCAGGTGCTCACCTGCACTTTAAATTTCTTAGCTTGTTGCAGACTTAAAGGTAACATCACATTACGTGGCCCCATCAAAAATACTAAACTCCTTTTTTCTCCCTGTAGGTGACAGGCCTACCAGCTGTTCACCAAGTTCCAACTGAAGGCGCCTCCCTTCAAAAGTTTTGCTGTGTACACACGTTCTATCTGGAATCAGATATTGAAGTGCAACGATTTGATTTAATTTATTTCTTCTTTCGGTTAGGTGACAAATGTACAGCAACTGACAGAAATTCAGATTTTCCCTTTAAATAAAGCAAGGGGAGAGAAAATGTGGCCATGCCTAGCTTGATGGTTTTTTATAGATGATTACTGCCATTAAGAAAATTCTCAATTGCAATTGCCACAGAAGTTTAGCAAAAATATCCAAGAAAATTTCTAGAACTCGCATTGTAATAATTCTGTATAAACAGAAGCCTGTCTTCAGGGAAACCGCTGATAAAAGAAAATGTAATGAAGGACTTTATAACTTAAAGTTAAAACCTATGAAACTTTCCTATCCTTTGAATAGCCATTTATTCTTTAACCACATGGATACAATATTTCCATGGTCCTAATGTGTAAGCACGTGTCAGTTAAACACATGGTTAAATGACCATAACACTTGCAAAATACCGGTAAGTACCTTCTTCTTTGACCATCAATTCTGTTGCTAGTCAGCTTTTTTTTTTTCAATTTTTATTAGTTGTGTCTCTCCCTAAAGATTTCTTTCTAGCCAAATCTTAGAACTAGCACCCCATAGCCTACCTCTTAGATTTTTCTAGACTAGCCTTTGATAAAAGGTTTTTGGTATTCAAATACTGTTCTGCTTTTGTTAGGATCTTCTTATTCTCTGTCCACATGGCTAATTTCTTTCTCAGTTTGATCTTTTTGGCTTCTCCCTCAACTTTCTGTTTTAGTTTCTCAGGGCTGCGAGCTTCCTCCCATTGTCTCCCTCTCTGTGCATCGTATCCGAGTAGTCCAATCCAAAAACAGAAATTCAGCTGCCATATCCAACGTTGACAATTGACACAGCCCTTTGTACTCCAGGTCTATCCCCTTTTGTCCAAACTAAAACCTCACCCTGCTTTTCTGATTCTCCGTCTGAATGTTTAGCTGCTGTGACAACCTCAGGTTGGGAAAACAGAGCTGTAAATCATTCATCCCTTCAGATTCCTCCTCCTCTTCCCCACTACTACTACTCAGTCACTGCGAACCGCTCTCTTCATCTTGTCAGTCAGTGAAGTTAAAAATCAAGGTATCCTGTTTGTTTGTTTGTTACTTCTGGCTCTTCGTTACAATATAGTGTCTACATTTCTTCTCATAAAAAGTCTCTGCCCCCCCATCTTCCTATCCCTCTCTCTAGCTGTAAATTCCTGTGCAAATTCTCCTCCTATCTCACCTACTAAAGCTTACTTCTGCCTGAGTTGTATAAACAAATTCATACGGCAAAAATATTTTCCTAGTCTGCTTCTTTGAATTGTCACTCCTTTTTAATTCCTTCACTGGCTCTTCCCTTTTTACTGGAAACACAGAACTTGAAAGGTTTTGCCTTACCCTTCACCTTGTGCGTCACTCCTTATCAAAATGCTTCAGGTTGGAGTGATGCTTACAAATAAGCATCCTCGTAGTTTTTTTCCCTGTTGTTCTCCACAGTTAAGAAGACCCTTATGCAATGTTCACAAGAATAACTCACTACGATCCTTCAGGCTTGAAATCTGGATTTATAAGTGAGTCTGACAGCAAGACCTGAGATCAGGAATGATACCTGAATCAGGAATGTGATCAGGAATGAACAGGAATGTTGATGAACACATATAACTTCCCACATACATCAAAGAAGTCATTTATCAGCACAGTCACTATCATCTCCAAGTCATCATCTCATCCCAAAAAAATATTTGTGTAAAGCTTTAAGGGAAATGACAGTATTTGGCTATATTGCTTTACTAATTTTTGTTTATCTTGGTCATGAATGGAGGCAGTAATTTCAAGAATATGGTAGGGGATATAGGTAGGGATGGTCATATCAAAAGATTTAATGAATACTATTGCACCACTGCCGGTGTAAAATGGGATCACCTCATAGAAAAAATGCATTGAATACTCTTCCACGTAAATGACTGGAAATTCCTTTACCTCTTGCTGTTACCATACCATATTTGGGGACAGATTTGCAGTTGATGACTCAGGTTTAATTAAATGTTACATCTCATTTGTGTTTTTGACCAAAACATCGAAAAGAAAGCATGTAGTAATGCATGCATGCTTAGTCTTCAGCTCCTGAAGTACAGAAAGCTGACGCTCACTTCCATGAGCAGAAAAATACAGCAGGTATTGAGCCCGTCTGCATACCAGGAAGCTGAAGAAAGACATTCAATGGAGCTTTGGGGTTAGTTAGTTGGCAGAACCTACATAAATTCAATAACCCATTCCTCATTACTTTAGCTTCAAGCTGTTTAAATGTCATTATGCAAGGTATTTTAACCTTAACAGAATCTAAAGTTTATGCCAGGTCTTTTTTACAGAAGCTGAACACATAGAGCCAACTTGATATGTGAGGGGTAATCATATCAAATGAAGTAATAATCAGATAATGCTAGGCAACGTATGTTGTATTTTCAAAGCTGCGTCTCACGAAGAAAAGACTTTAAAAGACTTACACCGGGTGCACTTTGCCATTACCCTGATATTCACAGAGGTTAGCCATCAGCCTGAGCAAGTGCAGAGCAAGCACAGATGATGTGTTACATGTATTCTTTTAGCATGAAGTTTTGTGACTTAAATCCTACTGCCAATATTGAAGTGAGCAAATTCCATCTAGTTTTGCATGTGTCTATACAATGAGAGACCATGAAGGAATATATAGAAGGGAGGGCAAAAACACGAAGGGCAGAATGAAAACTTTAGCTCTTCAAGATTTAAGTTCAGCCCCTGATCTACTACAGATTTCCGACTTAAGCATGATCAAGCTCCTTAGCCCCTCTATGATATAAGGAAAATTGCTTTGTTCTGCATCACGGGAGTATTTTCTGATGTGAAGATGAAATCCATTAAAGATTGCAAAGTTGTTCCGATATTACAATGATAACATTTCTACTAGCTTTCCAGTTACTCTGACGCAGCTCAAAACAATTTATCTAAGACAGACCACAAGGCTGCAAAACTAGAATTAGTAACATTAAGTAAGTAAGTAAGTAAGTAAATAAATAAATAAATATCTGTTTACTAAAAATTAGATTCATGCAGAAACATTATAATATATGAAGTATCCTCTGAAAACGAATAACAGCAATTTAACAGACTACTTTTGGAATAGGTAATTTTGGTAGATTTAAAAAACTAGTGTTTTCTCATGGATAATCTGTCCTTTAGCAGTTTCTCAGAACTATGACGCACAAACTTGCTTTTCTTCAGCTTGATGCCTGATTTTGTTCTCTGTTTCAAAATACATATTTACATTAGAAACTGAGAAGAATTATACACTCTTAATAAATGAATTCTGTTGAACATCTGCTAAAGACCATAGAATCATAGAATCATTTAGGTTGGAAAAGACCCTTGGGATCATCGAGTCCAACCATCAACTCCACTCTACAAAGTTCTCCCTTACACCATATCCCTTAACACCACATCTAAACGAGTCTTAAACACATCCAGGGATGGTGACTCCACCACCTCCCTGGGCAGCCTATTCCAGTGTCTGACCACTCTTTCTGTGAAGAATTTTTTCCTAACGTCCAGCCTAAACCTACCCTGTTGCAGCTTGAAGCCATTCCCTCTTGTTCTATCGCTAATTACCTGTGAGAAGAGACCAGCACCAACCTCTCTACAATGGCCTTTCAAGTAGTTGTAGGGAGTGATGAGGTCTCCCCTCAGCTTTACTTCTTTAGTTATTTCTTCATATGATTACTCTTGCAAGCTTCACGGTGATATTGAATTTTTTTTTTTTTTTTAAACTGAAGAAAAAGGAAGTAGCTATGGAAAGATTTTAATACTCAATGTAGAGATGGAAGGCAAAGATGTTTCTAAGAACAAAGTACAAGAATACTCTAAGACATATTAACATAGTTCCAGGCTGGCACATCCAGGTCAGCTCTCTACTTGGCCAAAGGGCTGCTATCTGAGACATATGGTAAAAAATACCAGATCTTTCAAAGTCAGTGAGTTTGGGCTTCTTTTAAAAAAACCCACAAACCAACCACAACTTGTTTCCACATCTCAGATTTTCATATCTCAGTCAAATGCTACGTAAAACACAAGCTAGTCCACAGATAACAGCAGAGCAGGATCTAGAGAAACTATGCCATGAATGTTTGTGTGTTTTCACTAAAAATGCTATAAGAAGGGTGACATAGGCCTTCCTTTTGGACTTAATATAGTAATAAATTCCTTTTTTTTTGAAAATAAATAACAAGTTATAGTTAATATAGAAAATAAATAACAAGCTATAAATTTCCATTTAACATAAGCCAAGTCAAAAATGTAATCTTTTCAAAGGTGTTCTAAATGAGCAAACAGGGCTTGATTCAACATCTGGTTTGATTTAAGTCAGCCTTCCATATCCTGCGTGGCTTCCAGCTGCTGCTCCAGAAAGGCCTGAATCTTCCACAGGCATGATTAACCCTACACAGATGTCTCAGACAGCCATTAACTTGCGAACAACCGAATCACTTTTTAAATAGTGTAAGGGTTAATATTAAGATAAGACTATCTTAACTTCTCTCTGAAAATCTCTTTTCACAGTTTCAGACCTGCCACAATGAGATGGGAAATTGATGATGACCTTCCTTGGTAGATTAGCTCACGTGGCTTGCTAAGAAATTTTCTTTTCTTCTTCTTTCGATGCAGGTGGTGGCTGACAGTCAAAAACAGGATGGCCACTGTTCATATTTAATGTTTGAAATGGCTGAATTTGAAATTCAAGATCTGAAATCTAATCTGGATTTGATGCTTCTTTTTACCTACCCAAGCTGCAGTACCTTTCAGGAAGGAAACATGGATCTCCTTGTCCAATAGATTTCCTCCTATGTGTCTTAAGTGGATAAAATAACTTACAAACTAGTAGTTTGTACTAGTAGTTCTCTAAAGCACAGTACTTTTAGCAGAACTGAAAATTATTACTGTTACTTTGGCATAAGAGTGGTCTCACTCATGCTTCACATGACAAGTCACAACAAGGGAAGAGCAACTATTAGAGAAATCTCAAACCATTAAATATTTTGAGGCCTGTTGACAGTGAAGTTTTAATGATTTCATAGAAGAATGCGACACTAACATTGACGGATGAAGTTCCTTTATAAGGCGATGATACACAAACACCAGGCATTTTTTAATCCCTGTAGTAGTTTAAAAACCAAACGTCAAGAAACAACCTTCTTTATGACACACATTACAGCTGACATGATGCCACTTTCCAACACTTGTCTAAGAAGTAGTAAACGTGGCCGAGGGGAAAAAAAAAAAAGAAAGAGAAAAAGGGACAGCTCTCTACACAGTGTAGAGGCAAACATCAATACACAGCTTACAGTCAGCAAATCTGGCTCCTCAACCAACCTGGAGAGGCACAGGATTATAGTTCAATTGTGAACGAACTAAAAATCCACTTTGTTTATATCTGTTTCATGGTAGGCTATAGAAACACCATTTCACTGAAATGAAGCTGTTGTTGTTTTTATCGAATTTTCATCCTGGTTTAAAAAAGAAAGTCTTTTAGTTCTTTCTCTAGAAGTGAAAAAGTGATTTGTTTTTCAGCGGAGGAGACTATGCTGGAAAGGTGTGTTCTACTGGCATGTTCAGGTTACCTTCTGAGGGAGAATATGAAGGGAACAGAGTACTTATGGGAAACCTGAATAGGCAGGATGGTGGCTTGCAGTGCCCACTTTTCCCAGGCAGCAAGACAACTGGTTTGACCTCTGAAGTCTGCTAGGTGAGAATTAATTCATCCTCTCCTTCCCTCTTTGAATAATATGAACGTGGAGGAGGGAGGCAGCAAGAGATGAACAAAAATAAAACAAGTCAAAACAATTCTACATAAAGTCTTAACAGCCTCTTTGGTGCACAAAGTGTTTTATTTAATATTCTTATTGTCCTGAATTTTCCCACTTGACTCTGTTCATGCTTAGTCATTAATTTTACACATAGTTGCTTTAAAAGTGCACGAAAGTACCATGTTGGAAGAAAGCCTCTGATTGATTAATCATTTATCTCAGTAGAAAAGCCATGAACATATTTGATTTCCAGCAGCTTCGTATATATACAGCTATAAAATGAGATGTAAATTGCAATAGATAGTAATTTCAAAGAAAATGTGAAAAAGTTTATGTAAGCGTGTAAGTATTGGATGAGGAGGCTCCATAAGCATGTCCTGCAACATATTTGTAACTGTTTATTAACTCTGTGCCCTTCCTTTGTTTTTTTGGGCGATAGATAACAGGATTACGCACCTTAAAGTTTAAAGGTGTAGCTAACAATGACCTATGAACACTATGAAACAATTGTCTATTTATAGGTTACTGCCTGCAATCAATACCACCTTCTGTTTAAGTTAATCAATGTTGTCTTTAATTGATTAGCTTGGGTTGAAAACCTGCCAAAGTGCTGGACTCCTGGGCAGAGGGATAGGGAACATACTTATTACTGTTTGGTTTCCATGCACTGTAAGCTAATTTCAGTACTTATTCATGGTCAAGGAAATATGAAGCAAAATAAACCTTTATTCCAGGTTTCCTCATTGAGTATTCAGATTTCAACTGTAAAAGACAGACAAACTAGCAAGAGACGTCACAAATGTCTAATGTACAATCTCAGTTTAAAATCTGAACTGCACCGGATTGTCTGACAACCCGAAAAAATCCATAAAACAAATGTCTTTAAAATTTGTGAGCTGGTAATGCTAGTAAGGCTTATTCTTTTTAGGGTAAAGAAAATAAAATATTTAAATTAGTGCCCAGGGAGAGAGCCCAGCTCTTTCTAAAACGTATAAAAATTAGAGAACCTATTTTCAGAGATATACCTTCCGCAACAGTAATGAAATTCAAGGTGGTGCACACAGATTAATGCTGTTATTTATTATTATGTATATAATTTCATTGAAGTGCATAGCACTGTACAGATGAATAATAAGTGCATGACCCTGACATTAACACAAGGCGTTACACACTGCAGTCAAAAAGCAGCTGAAGTTTAAGGCACTAATCAGAAGGAAAATGAAGCATTATATGTTACTGCAAATAGGAACAATGTTTAACCAGCAAATATTTTAGGAAGACTGAACAAAAATAAAACAGAATCGGGTGGACTAACCAAAGGGAGTTAGTAAAGCAGCTCCACTGAATGTCACTGAGGGTTAGATACCAAACTTCTAACAGTTTCCCCCCTTTAGTGCCACCTGTGCTAGATCTGAAAATATGTATTTTTTTTGAGCATAAGAAAGACAAAAGAGAAGAGCAGTGCAGAAAACAGACTAACCTTCAGCTTCTAAAATTGAACAGTGCACATGCATACGTTTACGCCAATGCATCAATTTGTTTGACAAACTCTGGCACGCAGAGAAGGATCAATAACAAGACAGCAGACATGACTCCCTAGTGGGTCGCTACAACAGCTTTGCTCCATTCTGTTGTCTTTTTCGCATTTTTCTGGTAGCTCAGATCACTACTCTTACCTAGCGGTGCTAGAGTAACCCTAAGGAGGGCAGTCACATTACAGAGACAGTCCTGTCTTATGTCTGCAGCCAACCAAAGCTGTAGAGACTGAAACCAGTTGTCTTACTGAACTTCAGAAATCTTAAAAATGGTAAAATTAAGGAAGAAACCTGATAATCAAAGAGGAAAAAAGAAAAATGCAAAATCTATCTGTCAGGTGGCTAAAAGTCACACTCTCAGAAGACACGGTATTTCACAAACGTAGACAGACCTTACTGTTTGATGACTCCTAGGCTGAAAAAAGGCTTTTTCTTGACAAATTAAATGGAAAATATTAGGGTGAGGGTTTTGTTTTGGTTTTAGTTTTGGTTTTAAATCTGGCCTAATGGAATAAAAGGCCAAGTGGCCTAAAAATCACGGAAATGATCATCTCCAAAAAAAAAAAAAGCAGTCCGCTGTTTTGTCCTTGCTGCTTCTCAGAACCTTTTTTATATTTCTGTGGGTCTAGAATAGTCAGCTGTTTGTTTCCATAAACAGCCTAGCTAAGTAGCAGATGTTTCCTTGGGCAGTTATTCAATATATCCAGAAAAAAAAACCCTCATTGCCTTCCAGGCTTCTGACAGCTTTGTTTCCAGCTCCTGACTTCTTTTCCCTGCTGAAATGTTCAACCTTTATAGCAGGCCTGCACAACAGGTGGGCCGTGGGTCTCTTGCAGCTTGAAAAACCATTTGTTTGGCCCATCAGCTGCTGAGAAGCATCATGTACTGTTTGATTTGCCCAGCTGCCAAGAGGCAGCAACAAGATGTCCAGCCGAAAACGCATATCTCCTAGCTTGTCACTGATCCCTCCGAATGCATGTAGCTCCTAGTCAGCCACCTGGTCCACCAGCAGACACATAGCTCCAGATCATACACACACATTGTCTTGCAGGTCAAAGAAGTGGCGTAATGAGGAAGATTTGGGATATTCAAAAGCAATATTTGGCAAGGGGGGAGGTTCAAACAAAGAGGTAAGGAAAATGGGAAAGTAGAAATACAAGGAAAGCTGAAACAGTATTGAAAGGGGTCAGCAGAGAAGAAGGAATGTCACATGGGAAAGTGAAAATACATTTTCATTCTGAAAATGACCTGAAAAATCCATTTGAGAATCCTGACTAATCACAAGCACCTTTCTGCTAGAAGTCCCATGCAATAATAAATGAGTAACAACAAATCCATAGTACTTACTAAGCGGCAATAAAAATGGAATAACTGATGAGCAAGAGTCAATTGAATAAAAATGCAGAATTTACACGCTGATATATATATATTTAACATTTCTAAGATGTTTTAATGAGAAAAAAGGCAAGAAAAAAACTTTGTAAAATGTATAAAGAATCAGGTGCTTTTCTTTTCCTGGATTTAATCAATTAATACTGTAAGGAATATATGGCCATCATTTTACATGGCATTATACAGATGGATGACCTCATCTTTGAGGAGCTATGGGAACAAATGGAATTGCTTTTCATTAAGAGGAAGGGGGACACGGAGAGGAACAGACAGAAATGCAAAGATAGGATATAGAAGCTCTGGTAGAACAATGCAATTATTCAAGGGTCTCTACAGAAGGATAATGAATAAAAGAAATGGACTTCATGCTGGTCACCACAGTCAATATCATGGGCAAAATAAACGAAGGAAAGACTAAAGAGAAGACATTTTAGTTAAATGTGCTGCAAAGAGAACTCATGTCCCCAGAAAAGAAATAGATGTCCTGCCGTTTGAGGATATTGAAAACTATTTTTAAAAAATCATTAGTTAATTTGAGAGTAGTCTTGAACTGAAACATGTGTCCTATCTATGATTAGCAGCCAGCAGTAATCTCCTCTAAGTCTACAAACATAAACTCATCTAAAACTTAAGATTTAGATAAATTAGGACAAAAAGTCTGATGCAGCTGGAATTGGAAATAAAGACAGAAAATGTGACTGGGGGGGTGACTGAGACTGGTTAAACACATAGATAGAAACACAGAAACCAGGACACTGGAAGACACTGAAAGAGAGCTAGTAATACGAAAAGGTTGGCTGACAGTAACTGAGACTGAAATTGGGGGACCGAGTGATTTGGACTGACTAGAAAAGAACAAGACCCAGTGGTTGAGAATAGAAGGAAAGATGGGGGACAGAACACAGACAGGGCAAGAAAGTCAGGTCAGGTCATCCGAAGTCTCTTAGAAGTAGAAATCTTGACAAGTAACTGGATATGTAGCATATGGATAAAGTATTTTGAGCCAATATCTGGAGGCGTTTGGATCTTGATTAACAAGGACATTAGGTGTAAGAAGTTAAAATTAGAGGCTGGAATTATGACTAGATATAAATAGAAACTTGTATTGAAAGGTGAAACAAAAAAGAGGCAAGAAAGAGATTATAAAATTTGGAAATGGATGCTATGACTGTTACAAAGGCCAGAGATGAGAAAGAAACAAGAATAAGAAAGCTTGATGGAGACACTGTTAAAAGTGATACAGGCTGCAAGACAAATGAAAGGGAGATTCTGTGCCCAAGAGCGTGAAATGTATCCCAAGATTACCTTTATTTATCTCCAAAAGCGTCTGTAAAACCCCCATGGCAAAATGGTCATTCCTTAGACCACACTGTTCATAGTAAGGTATTACAGTTTATCAGTTACTTTGTTAGCTTTATCACTGTGAATCTAAAGATTCAAGGCCATAAGGTTGTCAGATGCCATCTCACAGTGAAACTTCTGACTTTGTAGTTTACTTGTTAAAAATAAAACCCGAGGAAATGGTTACCCAGGACATCATTCAAATGGTGAAGCAAAACACTCGAAATTAAGATTTAACATATGAAAGAAATTGAGATAATCATTCACACCTCTTCTGTAAAGCATGATGTCTAACGAGGAAAGTATTATATATAAACTAGGTATTATATGAAGCATGAGAACACACATTGAGCACTGAAGATAAAGAAAATATTGGATAGATATCCCTTTATTCAACTACATCCTTGTCCCCTGCACTGAATGAGACAGGGTACTGTGAAAAATACAGTATCTAATCATATAATTAAAGATTATATCATGATGCATTCACAAAGACGGTTGAACAAAGGTGCGGAAGACAACCTTAATTCTACCATTTCCTAATTTTGGAATGCTTGACTTTACAGCCTTGATAATGGCCTTTTCCAATAAAGTTTTTGATCTCATTAGAAATACCATCACACATTTTCACATGCTTTTGTCCAAGATTTATACATCAGAAATGGAACCGTGCGCACTAGCTTCACAGAACCACCAAAAGTTCCTTTTCAATGTTGAAGTCCTTCAGATAGCTATCTTTCAAACACAAATACTGCAAGAACGAATCCAGGACTATCATTTGCTGAGATTATTACACTGATTTTGCTTGTTGAAAAATAGATTAAACAAGTTTCAAACCAACACAGAAAACAATTTAGGTGAGGTTTTCAGGCAAATGACTGAAGCTTTATCTAAGCAATTTTTATTAATGTGGAGGGCAGCTGCAGGGCAGCGTTCCCCTAGTACTTAGGCAGCAAAATGCACACACTAGGTTTTTGGTATGGGCAAAGTTAAAATATAATTTCTTTCTCATTCTCCCTCAGTAGCCTTACAACTACATACAGGACTATGCAGTCAGTGCGCTGAGCTGCAGTCGCTTGCTTTCTCTATTCCTGGATCTGCTCAACAACTCCATTTCCTGCCTTGTCCTTTCTGGGAGGGAAAAAGCCAGCTGGCCCTGGAAGCTTTTATGTGCATGGTAGCTGAGTGGCTCTTTTTCTTACATCAGGAAAGCATAGTCGGAAGCCACTTAGCATTACACTTAACTGCGCTGTTAATATAAGCCTACAGAAGAGGTGGAGAACTGGGAAAAGGTGAGAAGGAAAAGTCGGTGGGAAAGGGCTTAGAAAGCATAAGTTCATTTTGCTAAGGGACAGGGAGAGCATGATAACAGACTCATTTGGAGAAAGGCTAGAAGGGAAAAAAAAATATTTGCAGCAGAATAAGGAACTGAGGCATGAAATTTTGATTGATGGACAAAAGGAACAAAATTTGCACTAGAGGAGAATGCGTAATAAGGGGAAAATTGACTGAAAGGGTAGTGTAGGAGAGGAAAACTTTGAGGACAGGTCAAGTGCAAAGGGTCTCTTGGAACACATACAAACATTAGAGGAAAAAAAAGAAAGAAGATAGGCTTGAGAATTCATGGGAACTGAACAGGATGAGAAGACTGTTAGCAGAAAAGGATGGAGGAAAGTAGAACGGTGGCATGTAGAAGTCGGAAATGAACTGGAAGAAAGCAGAAAAGATACAGACTGAGGCAATTGCTAGAAAATAGGAAAGAAATGGAGAACATGAACAAAATAGCAGCCTGAGAGAAGACTTTGGTTAAGCTTCCTGTTCATAGCAGGAGAGCTTTGGGAGAAAAGCACAAAACAATTTGGCAGTGATTTGGGAAAAGGAAGACATGACAGGGACACTATAAAATGAATGGTCAATGGGGAAGACAGAGTAGAAGTAGAAAATTTTTAGATGAGCTTAGATAATGTGTAAAGGGAGTGGTGATTAAATGGAATGAAGATGAATGTACAGGACTTGGGAGGGAAACTACTGGGAGACAGAAAATTGGAAATGTGGGATTTATAGAGGAAAAGAAAAATTAATAATGTAGGCAGACAAATACATGGTAAGTAACCAGATGGGGAAGAAAAAGTCAATGGAAATAAGAAAGTAAAAGCGGCAGTAAATGTCATTGTTCCAGTGCTTAGTAAGAGGTCTGGTAACAAAACAGTATATAAAAGTCAAACATTATCTTTGTATGGTACCTTTTTGTGTGGGATGAGGGGGTCTTGGGAAACCGGATTGGGAGCTAGGCATAGGCATCTAGTGAACCTACAATATGTATGGAGAAGAGGATAATCTGCTTTATTATTATTTTAAACAGAAGCAAGAAAGAAAACATTTAAAACCAGTGTCTACACCAGTCGCTAATAACTTAGTATCTGTTTGCATCTGTTAAAAAATATGTAAGTGTAATTGAGACCCACATTTGGGTTATTTATTACGATTATTTGTTAGCATTTTATGGATATTCCAGCAAATTGTTATCTACCCAGTATTTAAAAAACCCAAACCCAACCCTAAAATATCCTTTATTGCTTCTTTTTATAGTCTCATGTTCCAATTTCTTTTTATTATCTCTCCCATTTTACAAAGGACTTTACATGAACTAAAAGTGAATCTGAATCAGTGATAAAAAATAGAACAGAACATACCCCACTTATTGACAAACGCAATTATCTTTTATGCTTAAATTAGTCCTATTCCTTACTCACAAAAGTGATAGTTAAAAATATCAACATTAAATATAACTTCAAGTTGACAAGTATCCTTTTATTTATAATAGATAGTGGATAAAAATCTGTATTTTTAATTATGACTTCCTTGCATAGTATTTTTTAAACGCTGAAATTACACTTGATAATTCAATTATTTCACTTCCCCACAGAACGCTGCAGCTTTCCTACTTTTGTTTGCTTAGTTATAGAACTGCATAGCATGCTTAATACAGTAAGTTGAAAAAAAAATTAACGGTTGTTGATAAAGAGACTATTACCCCAGACATGCTTTCATACTGAGAAACAGATATATTTTTGAGAGGAATAAGAAAGGCATAAGTATTTCCCTAGTAGGTATTTTTTTCCCAGAACCTGAAACACGAAAGAGATAGTATTATATTCTTTATCAAGGAGTATACTGTATATTCTATATAATAATTCTATAGTGCATACTGGAGTACTTAGAATATAATTTACAGATAAAATGTAAGGACATAATTGAAGTTTTGCAAGATTGGAAAGCCATGGTCTTTGTCACCCTGATGAAAATTTTAAAAAGTGTTGGAAAAATCCCAGTTTCACCCATTGGAAAGCTTTTGTAGAGTTTTGCAGCTAAATTCTCCAAGGAGCCCATCTGTACTGAGCATGCTTTATCCCCGTGCTGCAGGAATGAAGCAGTTCTTTCCCTGCAGCTCTCTCTCCTCATCCCTGCAAACAACTGCCGTGCTAAATACTGAAATAAGAACGGAGAAATTGTCTTTGCGCTTCTCTCAGTGCTTCTTTCCCTGATATCCAGGCCGATGCAGAAGAAGAAACAGAATGTATACTGAAAGCAGTAGGGAGCATAAGCTTGATGAGGAGGTGGCTGGCGAGGGGTGGGGGGGAAGAAGAGAATAGAGACAGAGATGTGGTACCAAATAGGGAAGGCTGGTAACAGGGAATGTCAATGCGACATGGACTCTCGAAATGGTTGGACGAAAGGAGGCAAGAGCAAGGGTCAGACAGAGACAGGAGGCTGGGGGTCACTGAGAAGAGAAAGAGCTTGTAATTAGAGAAATAATCAGGGTGGCATGAGACTGAGCTCAGAAGAGAACGCTGGAGGAATGTTAAGTTAGGGAAAAAGAAGCACAATGTAATGCAGAGCAAGGAAAGGGTGAGATTAGCCATTGGCAAAAGCTGGAATTGGAGTGAGGAGGAAAAAAATAGGAAGAACTGGGACACAGATAGACAGGGATATGTGCTAAGGGGGACACAGAGAAAAGGGAATTTATGGTGAAAAGGAATCCTCCTTCCAATGTTGGAAGTGAACACAAAAAATCCTGACACTTAGCCTTACTTGTCTGCCATTAACTATTTCTTGAACTACTTCTGAAACCTGTCAGCCTGTAATAGCTGTTCCACAACAACAAGCTCCTGCAGTTACATCTGTGTTGTAGGGTTACATACAGCAGTAGATCTAAAAGTTCTGAATTGCTGTATGACAGTTAAGCTGTATATATTAAATGATAAGAAATTGCAACTCTATTCCTTGCTTCTTTTTTCCTTTTCCTTAAGAAAACTCTATTTGAATTATATGTTAAGACTGCAAAGTAGAGACAGGAAATGTCAGAATTAAGGTTGCCTTTGCAATGTGATCCAATACCACTACCAGAATATATCATGGTCCAGTCTTTAATTAAATAATCATCTGTGGGTTGTTTGGGCTTTTTTCCTTGCACCGCCTTGGACAGGTGAATCAAGGAAACCGAGCATGTTGCTTGTAAGTCCTTGATTTCCCTTATTGCAGAAATGGAAATATATGAAATGAACATAAGTAGGCAGAGGATAGCTGGAAAAGAATGCATAACCATGATTAAAAAGTCCAAGCGTAGTATCCTATGTAGTGTGGGATAAGTCCTTTAGAAGACATATTTCTAAATACTCAGTAATTATGTGTTGCTCATTTTATAAATATCCAGCTTGGTATCTCAGCCCATAAACAAAACCGAATTCAACAGGAACAATGATTTCAAATACAGTGAATACATTTGCCAAAAATGCAAAGTATCCCGAAAAAAAGAGGTCCCAGCTACTCAAAAGTTAAGCAATTTGTCACCTTAATCTTTCTGTGACTCTCTTTCCCAGCTTTCAAATGGGAATACTCCAAACTTCACTTTCTTGTGGGAATGCTCTGAAGATAAAGTAATTAATGCTTGCAAAGAGCTCAGATACTGCAGTGACTAGTGTAATAGAATGGCAATGGCCTCCCAAGAAATTAGAAGTCTTTGCACCAAACAAAATAACAAAAATGACTGGATTATAACAAAATGACATAATGACTGGATTCTTACTAAATGTATTGCGTCAAATGGTGCTTTGAACAAGGCATACAGATTATGGTAAGGAAAGTAGGATTCTGGAATAACAAACCTCACAGCATGTACCCACTTCCCAGGCAACGTTTAATCTGGCATACTCCAACTTCTGAGTAGGACTTTGCAGACCTAACGTGCTTTAAATCTAAATGGTTTTGTTTGTAGACGTGTGTTTGTCCTACATAAGAACTTATTGCCTCTCTTGTATTTGTTTATACGCTCAATACATTAAAAGCTTGTTGACTTTTTATTCTGTTGTTACAGCCTCCTTGTGGTACACCAGTAACAACTCTTCAGGAGTTAGAAAAAGGGATTAAATAACACACAGAAGATGTCAAATGATACTGTTACGATGATTGACTTCGAAATGCAAAATAAAGGCAATTGAGAATGATTACTGGAGCTAATCATTTTAGGCTTGCCTCTGAAAAATGCACCTTCATTTACAATTGAAAACAAATGCTATTTTTGCTGTTTAGTATTCATGTAGGTAGATTTAGCCTGTTGACTAGAGAAGACATTATAACACAAATACTATCTTAAAAACTTGCTCTTTACTAATACCTTGGTGTTTGCAATATATATAAATACACATTTAGATTCACAGGGGAAGTAATATGGCTCTCTTCAGTATTTCATGTATGAATTTACTCAGCAGATTTGTTTTATTAAAACGTAAATAATGGGATATGGTAAATGAAAAATCCAAGAAGGGAATAAACAGATTATTTATCGTTAATGCTCAGAGTAGCTTATTGAAACATTCCTTTCAGTAACTGCCACTGAATATTAGCTATGAAATTCTCATCATGTCTTGAATGTTACCTATTAGGTTTAGCCATTTGTATAGTTAAAAGGCTCAAAATGTTTCAAATATACCTTAAAAACATTGTTATCTCAAATCTAACTACACATATTCACAAAAGCTGCATTCAGCATGTCTGAGATTCAACCCAATATTGCTTCAGATTAATTATTCTTCTTTAATTGCTATGTATAAACAGAAATGACCTATTAATTTAAAGAAAATCTATCAGCACAGAATGTATTCTCTCTTATAAACAAGCAAGATGAACTTGACCTTGTTTGAACTTGTTTTGATGTGGCCCAGATGGTAGGCTACATGCTTGAATAGCAGTCTAAAGCTGAGGAAAAACTCATATAGCAAGATCTAGATTTATAGCCTTTTGCAAATTCCTACCTTGTATTGTCCTTTCAGCATCTGTTCTGCCCCCGCTGCGGTCAGCTTCTATCTCTGGGGTCAGAGAGTCTAGAAACACAGAAAGGTAAGACTGACACATATTTCATTTGATTCTTATAGCCCTTTTTACAACCTGTTACTCCAATGCTGAATTACAATACAATCAACCTTTGTCAGTTTTTTTAATGTTGAACAATGACTGGAGGCCAGGACAATTTTTTGTTAGACTAGGAAGATTAATGAGCAATAGATTTTTCAAGCATAAAGGGGGGGGAGAAAGAGAAGAAGAAAAAAAATTGACTTCTCAAGCTAATAATATAAAATTGTCCTAGTTTGGACATTCTCTCCAGTGAGTTTATTTGCACATACTATATAAAGTAACAAAACAATAAAGAGAGAGGCATCACTTGAATGAAGGAAAGAAAAGAGATTTTCTTCTTTCTCCTTCCCATCATGTTATAAATTTTCAATATAACAAGCTTCTTTTGGCACTCAAATTGAAAGTTAATGACACAGAGGCAAAAATTGGTTTCTTACCATTTAGGACCCTGAGACTATCTGTTGAAGCTGCCTGTTTCAGTGTCTGTTCTGCTTGCTCCCGTCGCTTAGTCTCAAATTCAAGTGCTTCCTGCAATTTCCTTTTTGCCTTCTTTTCCTTCTTTAGCCTTTTCTGAATTATTGCTAGGAAAAAAGAAAATCAGTGTACTCAAATTCGGATCTGAAACCCGTCTACATTATTTCCTATTAAGAGTTCCAAGAAATGCTACAACTGCAACAGTTCATATAAATCGATTAATTATACAATACCAATGTAAATCACTTGAAATTTGCTGGAATCGCACTGGGATACTCTAAGAGCTACTGTTCTATACAATGGTACTGAAAACTGAAGTGATGTTCAGCTAAAGCTTTTTTTATTTTATTTTTTATTTTTATAAACAGATGAGAATCTGTGAGTGTCCAAATCAGAAAACCTTGGAACCGGCAATTAAATTTACTTTTTGCATCACCTGACGTAGATATGCCTCTGTCTCTGGAGGAGAGGTGTTTTTTTTCGGGATTAAGTCCACCACTTTGTTATTCCCCACATTTATTGCACACAGCGCACACATGGTGATGAAGTTGTCTCCTGCCTGCCTGCCTGCCTGCAGCTTCTCTCCCACAAGAGGGAGATCTGGTTGCTTGGGTGCCTGGGCTGCAGGAGGAGCTCATCCTGCTGTGGTCTTCATTCCTTAGGGAAAGGCCCTGAGCTTTCTAACTCCCCTCCAAGCTACTGCCTCCTGCAAGCCGTCTGACCTCTTGGTGCCCGGTCTCTTCCTCGTATTTATTTCTTATCCACGTTTCCCTTTGTCTTTCACTTTTATCTTTCTTGCTCTCTGTTGGCTCCCTTCCCACCAGCCAACTAGCCTTGAAGAACTCGCAGCAAATCCTTTATGGTGCTGGGTCCCCCAGGCAAGTAAATATTACTTTTCTTTGTCAGATGTGAGGGAAATATTAGGAAAGGAAGGAATATTTTAAAATTAAGCATTTGAAGGCCCTAATTTAGAAAAATGTTTTCCTCGTGTCTCTTCAGTTCAAATTTGACAAGGAAAAGGATTGCACGATCAGGGTGTAAGAAGGGGATCACAAAACAGTTGTTTTAAAGAAACTTCATCGCAGTTTTCTTTTCTAGGTAAGACTTGTATGATTCCTAACTGAAGGAACATATCACAGGTTATGTTCCTGATGAAAAAGGGTAATGTGAACCAATTTTTCTACTCGAAAAAAGCCAAAGTGATCCTTTAAAGAAATCACGTAAGGTCGTAGAGCGTATCATTATCTCCCCGCCACACCTCAACCTTTCTTACACAGCACATTTAGGGTTTTCAAGGATGTGCATTTAAGAGGCTTATTTTCCATGTGATCTTCCTGGATAACCCTCTCCTGGAGTCTATTATTTTTACACTCAGTAAAAAATTATTTACTAAGCCACTAACTAAAGAATTCTTTACCCGCAGTTGAAAAATTATCCTTACCAAACCCATCCTTATCTAGCCCTGTTATCTCACTCCAAAGTAACCTCTGGTACACGCCTAGGGATGAACGCTGGAAAAGGTAAAAATGTACTTCCACCACTTCATCCTCCGATTTCCAGTAGTCTGTGATGGTGGTATCTTTCACAAAATGCAAATAATGAAACTTTCAAAGGGAACCGTCATTGTTATTACTATTTAATGTATTTGCTAAGAATAACCACTTTTGGGGTGATCTTGGATATTTTGTGTTGCTATACAGAACTGTTCAGACACAAAATGAAAATAAGCACATACCCTGTAGTCAGAATAGCTACATAATTTACGTCCAAGACTTTGGAATTTTCATTCTTTCTCATTTTGTATAGTACCAACTATTTTACAGGCTAATTAGCTTATACTATCAAAGAACATCTAGTATCTATACAAAGGCTAAACTAAATACATTTTGAATCATTGCACGGTTTTAATGTTTTCATTATAAGTACTTGGAAAGTGATTGCAATAAATGAGAAGGAAACATATGTTGCTTTCTGAATTAAAATGTCATCATGGCTGACACATTGTAGATGTGACTACAGCAGTCAGAGCCAGAATTAGCAAGCCCTTACTGTGTAGCTGCTCACAGAAGAGATATTATCCTACTTTCACTAGTTGATGAGACACATCCTACAGCCTTAGGAATCACTAATTGGAATATTTACAAAGAAGGAAGGAAACAGTACAGTAAATAAGCAGCTCTCTAGAACATACAGCAGCAGCAGTGAATTTCATGTTCCAAAAAATGGCAAAAATATTCAGATGTAGCCACTAAAGAAAAAGATGTTTGACTTGTGTTCACATGACGAGCAAAAGATGGATGTCACCTGATGCTGAAGGTCCCATTCATCTAATGGTTTTTGACCTGTATGTGACACAGTGATTCGCGTTTCTATGCTGTAGCTTTTACGTGTATTTCAGGTTTTTTGTATGGCATCTCTTAACTTAACCGGGATATGGTACACTTCTCCCATCTTGCTTGTGCTTCCATTCAGGCATGTGAAACTGTCTTTCATACACGGAACTTGCTATTTGGAAAAATAATAGTAGGTAAAGCCTCCTAGGTATTTTTCTACTTTTAATTGAAGAATAAATTCTCCCAATAATTACAATCTGGCCTTACTTTTTCTCTCCTACTTGGATCTGTTCATTTTTGAAGAATAACCCGTTACTTTTCTTTCTTTTGTACAGAAGTATCCACTAGCAGTGACAGTCATTCTCATTATATTTGATTTGCTGCATACCACCATTAAGTGTTCAAATCCATTCCTCTTTGGTCTGACTCTTTTACCAGCGCAGTATCATCATTAGAGGGATACATATAAAAAAGCAAGTAATGCATCGTGCTGAAAATGATTTCAGTACCCTGAACAAAATAAGTGACTATCCCGTGCTCCTTACAACTTTGAGTGAAATTCATTTTGTTTAATTTTAACTGCTCAAAACATATGTGTCTAGTCCAGCCTAGTCAACTATGTTCCCTCTGGAGTTAAAGGGAAGAGAAAGAAGTCCTTACGTTGACCCCACCTACCTGTCTGAGAACAGGATATACGAATCTCTCTTTATTGACCAGAAAGGGAACTTATATTAGCTTAAATGAGGTGCTTAACTTCTAGAGGGCAAAACTCAAGCACGGTCAGATGGGTCTCCCCCCAACCTCTTCTGTTGCGCCTGTGATTCCCTAACTCTAAAAAGGAATATATATTTGAGCAGCTGTGAGACACAGAGGTAGAAGGACATGAAGAATAACCGAGGTCTTTTACAAAACTACTTTAAAAGTGTAAGTAGTGCAATTGTACTGAGCAAAATAGGCCAGCTGTGGAAAAGGGGATGATTCATTGCACAGTTGTGATAATTGTTAATAGTAATTGTCCTTAAAAATGTATTCTCAAAAGTTAAAAAAGGGAAATTAATGATGTGACAGCCCTACCCTTTAATTGGTCAAGGCATGAAACAGGATTACATTGTGTACTTACTGGTAGAAAGTTAAAGGTATAATGATACTGGGTGTGAATCCAAGCGTTCTCGGGATTCCCTATTTAGCTGGTTCCCAGAAAATTAAATTGGACAAGAAAAGAGTTATAACTCTAGCCCTGCAAAAATACATATCTGACTTGTCATGGTCTGTGTTAAACAGCAAGTGAGCCCCAGAGGTTAACTGTCCCTTGCAAAGTAATTAGACGCTATTAAAGGCCAAGACATACATATACAGAAAAATGGAGCCATAAAGCAAGATGGGAACATGCTCATAATGCAAATAGTTAATGCAAATCACTGTAAACTGCCTTACCTTTACTATCAATGTTTTAGAATGTTGTACTGAAACAACATAATGAAATTATTTTAAAATCTTTAACATGTATATGCTTTAC
The DNA here is from genome assembly GCF_963924245.1 of Chroicocephalus ridibundus. Lineage (NCBI taxonomy): Eukaryota > Metazoa > Chordata > Aves > Charadriiformes > Laridae > Chroicocephalus > Chroicocephalus ridibundus. The sequence continues at coordinate 46,457,461 of NC_086284.1, forward strand.
AGTGTGCTGATTTTAATGTTTGAAATGCTACTAATGTTACTGCCTTATCAAGAAGAACCTTAGCTGTTCCTTGTACAAACATGTGTTTCATCTACTATGCATTATAAAGGACTTAAATATTACTATTACCTTTATATTTATTACATACAGTTTGCCTAAATGCGCAATATATGACCTTAGCACACAAGAACAGACACAGGCGTTCCTAAAACCTTGCAAATTCTTAAATTTGATAGAAGTTGTCCTTGCATTAAGTAGCTATCCTTTTTTCAGGATGATCACAACCTGCCATAACAGCACCTATGGTATTTATAACTGTGTTGTGTATTACTGATGTAACAAGTAATATCCAAGAAAAACGCTGAGAAAGAGGAAGGTTCTTGTTTTAAATCTCATAAAGATCCTATGCAGAATCAGGCAGGCTGTAAAACTTCCTGCATTGCAGTCAGCTTGGACGTAACGTGAGGTAAAGGGGAAACGTTTTGATCAAACACAGGTGTTTGATAAAAAATTAGGTTTCCTAAGGAAATAAATTACAAGGTGTTTATGTCTGCTCAATTAAGATACCTCTGTTCTTCTGCTCCACGGCCAACTGTTTTTCAAGAGTTTCCCTCAGTTCTCGTTCCCTGAAGAGCTCCATCTTCAGCTCTGTCTTTTCCAGTTGGACCTGCTTCTCTTGAGCTCTGGCATTGTCTATAGCAACCTTTAGTAGACCCTGTTCAAAGATAAAGTTGGATAATGTTTGAAGAACGTTAGAACAGCTGAAACAATACACAATTTCTGTTATTCTTCCTTGATTAGGCATGTGAGATTGTACAATTGAAATAATCCTGTTATTGGGTCAGAGCCTCCCAATTATCAACAGAAAATTTTTACTGGAATTTATTTTAACAGGTGGGCAAAAATCTGTAAAAACGTGGCAGTCAAGTTTTCCAAGAAAACACAAACACCTTTGACTGTGTATATAACTAATGTGAAAAAGTTACAGAGATAGATTTAGTCTTTGTAACAGATAAAAGAGACAAACCTACATCAGGCATTTGCCTGTGACTGAAACAAAAAGCTGTCCCCTTGAAAAAGAATTGGCAGTCTCACAATCGCATCACCCACAGAATGGCACAACTCAAGCAAATGGAAATTATCAAAAGGAGAAAGGCTGTTTTAAAAGCTTGCCTTTTTGCTCCTTATTGTTGTTAATTGTTATTATTTTCAAATATTTTCATATTCCATATGGTTTCCAAGGAAAATAGGGTTATCGGGATGCTAAGCAGCGGATAGTCACAAAGCAGGAAGATATCTCTCTTTTAAAAAGTCTGTTCCCTGATCTTTGACAATTGTTATCTCACAGCAGAAAACAAAAAGCAATCATCTCTCAATTTCTTGACCAGGGACGGTTGAAATAAACTCTACCTTTTTTTGTTGTTATTGTATTCAGGAAATAATGTTTCAATCTATTCTAAACTTTTCTTGAGAATTTCAGCTTCACCGTTCCTTCTTTTTTGCAAGGAAACAGGAAGATGCCAGCATAGCTAATAAGTAGATAGTGTAGGACAGTGAGATAGAGTATGAAAGACAGGAGGTGAAACAGGATTCAAATAAATGAACATGGGAAGAGGAAAGATTTCCTTTTCCGTTTTCCAGAAGCCTGGCCATCAGGATTGTAGGTCTACACCTGAATCTCTCCCCTTGAAACTATCATAATAGAGTAGATAATTAAGCATGGATATGCACATATGAACCTCCATGGATTCAAACCTAACTCTTCTGTATCCTAGGCAAGTCTCCTGACAACTTAACTGTAGAGATAATTTGACCCAACAGAGATTTAATTACTGATATAAAGCAAAACAATGCCAACAGGAGAGACTGGAGAGTACTCCCCAATAGCTCTGTTAGGGGAGCTTTCAGCTAACAGACAAAAGGTTCACATGCACAACCCAGTTTCAGAACAACCATACTATAGACGTGAAATCATGTCCCCCAACTGCCAAGTAAGCTTCCTCACCCCTCAGGCACACTTCCTAAATTGGATTCTGGGTTGCACATTTTTTTTCCCTAAAATTCTTTGAAATATCTCCAAAAAAGAATGGAAAAAGAAGCCAGCATGAGGATACTTGAGAAATGGAAAAAAGTATTTTTCAGGAGTGTAAGTCTGCACATTTATCCCACTAGTCTTCCCAATGCCTGCTTTGAAATTCATGTCCTTCAAACTCCTCTTTTAAGCTTGCTTTCAGAGACTGCTATTTTCAGTACTCCTCATCCTCATTCTTAACTAAATTGTTGCCTCAAGTGTTGTCTCATTCAGAGCTTAATCTTTGCAGCTCTATTACACTTCAATCTATTAAAGTCCACAGGAGCTGAAAGAACTCAACACCTTCCAACTGCAAGGCCCAGATGGTCACTATAATGATATACGCTACATAAGTATAGAACTGCTTTAAAAGACCCAAACACTATGCTAAAATAGCTAAACCGCAAAGGTATTTTGTGTTGAACGTTAAACCTGAATGACTGCTAAACATATAAAGCTAAATATAAAGCTCTACAGACATATGCAACCTCCCCTCCATATTATCCTGTGCTTACAACCATCATAAAGTACATTTTCTATATGGGATACATTTGAAATAGTAAGAAATTCAAGTAGGAGTTGTTTATCAATACCCGATTCTGGTTTTCATCTGAACTCTAGAATATTTTAATCGCCTCCAATTCATCACTTACTGGAATATGTGATTCATCCAAATCACTAATAAACCAGATCAAGTGAAATTTCACGAAAAGTATTTGTTGATGAAAAGTGTATTGTCAAATAAGTTTAAAGCTGCAAACACCCTCCTCCCGAATTCTTACAATCCATCTTGTTTAACAATAAAATCAAGCTGCTAAAGCAACTGCCATCTTTACTCAATTCAACTACATTAATGTACATGTTTTCTTCTTCATCAGGAACAAACAATTAGTAACAAATGAAAGAGATCATTACATCAAGTGCCCTTTTAGATCACCCCAATTAAAACTTTAGTTTAGCTGTATTTTAATTCTAAGATACCAAATTCTAATTTTCTGCTCTGATTGCTCTTGTTGACTTATCTTTGAAAGATGTACTCTCAGTGCAAAGCCTAGAGATTATTTAGCAAGATGCCAATGTTGGCACCACTTAATGTGTTGATTGGTTGTATTATCAGTAGCAGTTTAAAATAAATTACTATTAAACTATTATTGTCCTTGGCTGACAAAACACAATATTTTGGTGTTCTTTAAACATGAAACAATCATTATGAATAAACACGGAGAATAATGCTAGAGTGTAACACTGATGTGTGTAATTTTATATTAAGAATTGCTGCAAAGTATGAAGCTGCTAAAAGCATATTACATTTTCTACTGAATTTCTACACCATACTTCCTCCCCCAACCTTTCCTTTTTTTATACTTGCTGCTAACGTAGCTAATGGTAATACATTACCTATTGCTGCTGATTATGTCTGAAAAATATTAGCTTTTTGGAGCCAAGACCCACTAGGGACTACTTATAAGCTACACAAAATTAAGTTTCATTTTTAGAAGTTAAATCAGTGCACATCAGTAGGCGTCCAAAGTGAAAAAAAATCTGCACTAGAGCCAAACTGATGCATATGCAAAAGTGCTGTTGCTGCCAATGACAGCTCTACTGCAAAAATACTGGAAACATTCAATATCTCCCTGTATTTAATGCAGAAGGGGGTGAGAAAAAACAACTAAAAAGTACAGCATCTAAAAATCATTCGTGCCCCTTGGAACAGGAATAGCAATTTCAGAGTTGCATGAAATTCTATTAATTCTCCCAGTGGATCAGCTGTAAAAGATTATACAAAATACAGTATGTCCAACTTGTATTTGCTATGGCTAATCCTCTAACCTGATATTAAATCAATATGCTGCCAATGACAATGGGAAATGCAGTGCAACACAGGACATTAACAAAAAGAAAATATTTCCCTTTAGGGAAGGTCAGATGTTATGGAGGCTGGATAATGATAATTGTAGTGAACATGCTCAGGTTCCAGATTTGTTTTTAATACAGTATGGCTCTATCTGGAGCCAGGCTTTAAATATGGCATGCCGTTCTTTTCCTCTGTGTCACTGTTAATAATTTTTTCTTTTTTTTATTATTTCAACATAATGTAAAAAATGGATATTTTCCCCCTGGAGATTTATAGATCATTCTGATTTGGTTTGTTTAATTTAATGCACTTGCTTTAATATTTTCCACTGATAAATTCTTCAGAAATGTTGCAAATAAAAAGTTAAGTTGATATATGGTTGTTGTTTCTGCCCATTTTCTGATGTATCCGAAAGCACCATGGCGTTAGGGCAGTCTACAGATCCTATAGAAACTAAACGTATATCAAACCTCAACTCAGCCTTAATGCCAGTATTAACCATCATTATTTTTAAAAAATGCGAATAACGTGTTGCCTATTTTGAAAGGGGTGGAGGGGAAGGTATACAGCAGCTCTTCCTCGTTCTAGCTACATCTACAGTGTGTTCCACTTAACACAATTTAGTTAGCTACACAGCTATATGTGACATCAAGATGGCCCTACTAGCTAGTCCAGTGGTCTATCTAAAAGATCATCTCCTGTTTCCAACAATCATCCACAGTGAGTGAAAAAGGAAAACTAGAAGAACAAGGCATGCACTCGGTGAAGCTTTCCTAGTCAATCCTCCCAGCTTCCAGAGATTGGTAGCTCAGGGGCTTCCTTTTGCAATATTAGCTATTCATGGTGAAAACACTTTCAAATAACATCGCTTCTTTTTAGTCAGGAAATTAGATATAATTCGTATGCTCTCATCTCATCATTAAAACTATCTGTTGAAAGGCTTGCAAAAAAAATCAATATATAGCTTTTTAGTTAACTTTGCTTGACAGGTAAATTTTGGAATATTTGGTATTTGTAACTGACTACTGACTTAGTAATATAAGCAAAGTAACATATCACGGCTTGACCATCTCTACAGATGGCTCCAGAAAGACAGTTCTGTAATATCTCAGACTGAATATCTCCATCGCAGATAAAGGCATATTGCACAAGTATAAATGACATTTTTCCATTAACATTTTCTGAAAAATAAAATCATTCTCCTGAATTTTAGTGGAAGATAAATACAATAACATGAAGTAAAACTGTGTTTTTTAGTTTATCTAGTGTTTGCAATATTTTTCGCTTGTGTATTTAGTTGTATATGGTAACAGTGCAGGAGACTCACAGCAACAAAGACAGCAGTTTGCTTTGTTTTCATAGGGGAATTTAGTTTGTAATCAGGCATTTTTTTATTAATATCAATGGGATACTTGCAACTTATTTTACATATGTCTTTAAAAATACTTAGCAACAAGATTGTGTCAAACAATACAGTCTTGATAGAAAAATACAGCTACGAGAGTGCAACCAATTCATCCCTTAGATATTAATGGAAATTCAGCTTGGGGACAGTAAAGATTCAGAGTCTAAAAACTTAAAATAACATTACTATTACCCACAAATATTGTAGTATCACGAAAGGCTGTGCCTGTAACATATTTTGGCATAATTGGGCCATGTCTCAAAAAAAAGTGAACTTATGCAAGGGGTATGGAAACATCTTTAGCCTTCTCACTAGCACCCACACAGCATTTAGCTGTGACCCACCTTCCATCACCCTTCATCCTCTCTGCAGCTGCACACAGACTTCCAGCACTTAATCTGGAAGAAATCAACAAATATACATTGGGAAGGAAGAGACATATCACTTAATTTAAGCTCTCTGGGGAAATTTATTTTCTCTTCCTTTTAGATGTGCAGATATACATGTGAATAAGAAAAATATGTCCCCAATCTCATTTCTTTATTTTACGTGTGCATTTGTGTAATTATATTTGGTTATAGCTTATTATTTGCTTTTCAGCAGTCCCTAGCAAGAAATAAACATTGTTTGTTCTGGGTACCGTATATTGTTATTATCTCCTCTTTAAACGTACAAATAATTAAACTTCGTTTTTTTGTTTCAATAAGTATTTATGGAGAAATAAGAAAAATATAAATGATATACAAAAGGAAATAAACCTAACTAGCAGCCCCTGGTGACAGCGATACCAAATAGGCTTGTCCAACGTTTGCCTAAAATTACAAATTAGCGATTAGGGGATATCCCTTTAATTTCAGTATGGCCGGAAGACAAAGACTCGCTTGTATTTAGTGGCCAATTTTAAAGGATGACTCAGACTTCTAAAAGGTAAGTAAGCAGAGTTAGGCACCAAGTTCAATCACCTAAGCTTTTCAACACCTGCAAGACTTTTGTTTTCAAATATCAAAAGCGTTTAGAAATTTTTGCTCACATACCCAAAAGCGCTGTCCCCATGGCAAGGCTTAGGATCCTCCTCACCCTGACAAAGGTCAAAATTAGAGCTCCCAGTGCCCACAAAGTTCCCTGATCCTGTTCTATTTTAAACCAGGACAGACTCCACAACTTCTGGAGGCACCCAAGATCTATATTAGGCAGATCCTTCAGATCCTGTGCTTCACAAAACTGAATATACACAACAGGATCGGAGCACAGATACCTACCATCACATCCATGTATACTGGTGTGGACAGAGGCTGCTCGCCTATGTATTCGTGTGACCATCCTATCCCTAAAATATAGGCAACCTCCACTACCACATGTGGCAGTTTGTGCATGCACCCCAGTCCCATGACCTAATGAAGACGTACACTTGCATTGCACAAGCGGACATATACGCCTTCTGTGAAAGGACACAACTGTATTTTCATCGTGCATGACCCTGGGGAAAAAAGAACAGCGTTTACCGAAAGCACTCATCTAGCCTTTGGCTAGATTTCTGCTATCTTCTGTTTCAAAAGCACCTTAGTACTGGAGGCAGGGAACGGACTGTAGGCCGTTTCCAGATCTTTTCAAGAAAGTCAGATCTGCTCCATTGCTGGTAACCTCTATCCATAATGCTAGACTAGCTGGAACAAGATGATGAAGGGTCTTACTGCTCCACCTCCCCTTTGAATATACACCTTGGATATTAGGACAAATTTTTACACTGAAAGGGTTATCAAGCATTGGAACAGGCTGCCCAGGGAAGTGGTTGAGGCACCGTGCCTGGATGTATTTAAAAGGCAGGTAGACACAGTCCTTAGCGACATGGTTTAGTGATGGTTTTTGTCAGTGTTAGGTTGAAGGTTGAACTAGATGATTTGAAAGGTCCCTTCCAACCTAGGCAATTCTATGATTCTATGATTCTACTGAAAGGGATGTAAAATTTATCTGGACCAAAGGAGAGCAAAGAGGAATTTGCCCAGTGACAAGAGTCCTTCTGACCCATGTACTAAATGCATCATGGGTTTCGGGTAATCCTTAGGCATTTCCTAACAAAGTCACAAATGATACTGCAAGCAGGGACCATAGCGCGGAATTTCTTCTTTCCACAAATCCCATTAACGAGTTCGAACTTGTAGCCAAATTCCTAAAACTGTTCTGAGAGTGTCAGTATCACAGTCTCTAACTCATCTGTGGGCCTGGGGTAGCCCCCTCTCATTGCAAAAATATGGAAACCATTTTGAATGGCATTGATTAGAGGAACTGCCACTATTGTGCACAGGTTATTGTAATAGACTCTACTGTTTTAAAGAGAACACTTAACTTTTTCTACACAGGTGGGAAAATCAAACTAGCTTTTTAAAACTTTTTTTATGAAGTGGTTTTCTAATGTTGTCCTGATAGAGATTAAATCTATGGGGGGAAAAAATGCCTTGATGGTATATGAAAGAATTGCTACAGATCTGTGGAAACCATGAAATGCAACATGGGGACACTGAAAAAATCCTTATGTCCCACCTGTATACCCTGATTTGTTGTGATGTGTAACCTCAAGGCAAGGAGAAGTAAGTACAAAAGCACAATGAGAAAAGGCATAAAGTCTCTGGTTTTCTTCACGATGTTGCTTTCTATTTTAGGTCTTCACTCCAGATGAGATTACGTTTTTTATTAAAAAATAAAAAAATAAAGCAAAGCAATGACTGAATTTTACATACACATTTTCTGTAAAATAAAAACTGAATGCATTCTTGGCAAATTAATCCTGGTCATTTATCCTGAAGTAGTGCAGCACTCTCATATTCAATCACGAGATTAGCTAACCTGTTGATGCTGAATGCTTTGCTCATTAGGTTGCTGTCTAGAGACATTGAGTGCACACATTTGTCAAAAAAATTACTAAGAACTTTCCTGTACATGCATGCACAGCTAAAACATTACGTACTTTGCTAACTGTTTTGGTGTTTGGTTTTTTTTCCTTTAGAATAAAATACATTCATTACAGACTGCAGCAGAGTGGCTAGAGTAATGCTAACTGTTCTAGAATTCCCTTCGTTTGTGATTTAAATATTTAAGATCCTAAGTCTTGGAACTGAAAAAAGCAATCACAAATATGCTGCTTCAGATCAGGCAGACACTGCAACACTTAATTCTTAAATACCATTATTTTTTCATTATTAGATCTCAAAACATCACTAGTGAACGGATCATACAGTTTCCATAAAACAAGAAGTGCCGTAGACTTCAATGAGATTGGTTAAGAAAGTAAAGTGAGCAGGATTTGGCCCTACTCTGTCGCAGCCTTTGCTAAATAGAATACAATTGATTTTAGTCCTGTAAGGAGCAGGGAGTTGGACTCGATGATCCTTATGGGTCCCTTCCAACTTGAGATCTCCTATGATTCTATGCATTTGCAGGAATGAGAAGGGGAAAATATTGCGACAAACACATTAGAAGTCAGCAGCTGCACAGACGAGGCTTATCTGGAATGGGTACAATATGGCTGCATTATTTCCTGCACGATGGTTTTGCTTCTGCATGCAGCATACAATCGTATTGTTGCAAAAGTTGCATCTGGGGAACACATGATCACTGAATTTGTGGACGAGAGAATTCTTCATTCTAATATGAAACACTCACATCTTGGCTCCAAGCGACATGCTAGTATATACCTTAAATAATATTTGAATCAGGCCGTACTGTACACACAATAGACATCATGACTACCGAATAGGAAATCTGCAGAAAATTTGGTAATACCCTTTGAAGTCTATTCTTTGAAGACAGTACTTTAAGTGAAATGAGCTTATTTATAAAAGAAGTGCTTTTTGTGAATGCTTTTATGGGAGACACATTTCAAATAGCTTTAAATATCATTTCCACCTTGGCGCTCCAGCAATTTAAAATAACTGTTTATTAAAGAAATGTTTCTCTGCTTAGTAAATGAGATAAACAGTAAGATACATTTCATTAGCCTGTAATAAAAAGAGCATTTAAGACAAATGTTGTTAAACACACCAATGTAATTTTCATCGAATTCTCTGCTGCGGTTTAATATACAATCTGTATTTTTACGTACTGTATCTGACAGCTTCTAAATTCATTTGTTTGCTGTGGTTCCTTTAAAACCTAAATTACTAGAAAGTTTCAGTAAATTAGCTGATCCAAATAATCTTATGAACTGATTAAGCTAGAATGGTTATATTAATTTAGACAAATCTGCAACTGGCTCCTCTCCATCCCTTTAAGCTGATCTACAGAAAGGCCTACCTGGATGTTAGTCAGAAGGGTCTCTATGGAGGACAATCCATCAGGGAATAGAAAAGGAGATGGAAAACCCGGAGGTAGTGGTTGCCCATGCCCAGTTAGAGAAAGTTTGTCAAGGCTGTCTCTTGCGGTTGGTGTGGAGAGCGGGGTCTCATCTGTATGTGATTGAAACAAAAATATAGAACAAGTTACGCTTGTCTGTTTTTATTAGACCTCAGTAATGGCTTCCCTAGTGGTTTCCAGAACATTTATTGCAAATTGGTTCCTGCTATCAGGAGAAAATGCTTTCTGCTGAATTTTCTTTAATGAAAAAGCTGTGGAGATACAACAAGATAACATTAATGAGTAACTTTATAAGCCTTTTAAATGCAGTCTCTAATGAGACTGAGTTTACAGTGCCATAGAATCTTTTTAAAACAAATATTATCTCACATATACTTGTGATAATATATTCAGGCTGACTTTATGGGCACCTTCCCAATTATCTCATTTTAGTTTGTGTTCTATTTGGATTGACAATAGAATATTTTCGAGCATGGCATATATTTTGTATACGAGAAGTATTTGAATATGAGGCTTCCCACACAATTAACCCTTCCCGCTCTTAATGGTTTCACTTACAGCTCAGAAGATTCTGCAACACCGAGAAAAACTACAGCTCCTCAACGCATTTTTAATCAAGAAAGTACACCTGATTCCCACAATTGAATCATGCTCAGAACAATACATGAAATTAACAGCACGGTTACAATCACTGGCCTAATTTTTTTAAGTACGGACATCTTCTAACAATTAGTGCGAAACTCCTTAGTGGGATCTTTGTAACAATCAGATCTGATCAGTTCTGACATCACAACGGGAAAAAACTCCCACTGCTTGAAGACTTCTAAGATTAAAGTTTCACAGATAATCTGTGAACGGATTATAAAGTAAGTGCAGAGGAAAAAAAAAAAGAAAAAAAAACAATTAACAGAAACTTCAATACCCTCTTTTTTTTTTAATTTTTGAAATATTTTTAGACTACTGTTGATACGATACAGAAATTTAGGTCAATTTCTTTGCAGCAGATATTAATCTGAATTCTTCAAAAGGGAAACTATCTATACATATATATAGATACATATATCTATACGTGCCCTTCTTACCAAGGGCTCAGTCATTAACTGACACATATTGATGTATCTCAATAAAACACAAGGACATCAGAATGTACTCTTGGTATTATGCAGATCTCTGCACAGCTCTTTGACTACAGAAGAGTTTGTCAGATTTGTTCTTTTTCATTTCGGCTTTGATCATTATAAGATACATATGGTTTTGGGGTATTTTAATTCTCTTTCTTTCAGCACTTTATTTAATTGTAGTTTCAATAGTAGTTGTATTTCTCTATTTATCCTAAAAGGAGCTATCTCTCTTTTTGACTGGAGTACACTACTTTCCGAAGTGGACATAGTCTAGGACCAGGAAAATTGAAATCTGCTGCAACAAAGGGTTAGAGTGTGGGCTTTGACAACCCCAGGACCAGAAAACCGTTAACTCCGAGACCCAGTTCATTCCAATCGTCCCCATCCACCATTACTCCAGAAGTAATTCACCTCCGTCAACCATGTTCAGGTGCAGATTTCTTGCCCCATCTCCTTAGCAGCTCTGTTCTGCTGGCCAGTATTTACAGTGCTAGAGCACAAGCCTCACCCACCCACCCATTCTTTTGGTCCCTCCAAAGAAATATGCAAACAGGCATTTGGACATCTGCTTCTGGGCTGGTCCAACTTAGCTCTTTCTATAACCAGTGGAGAGAAGCAGACACCAATTTAAGGTACTAATCCATATGAACTATCACAAGCATCTACTGCAGGAGGAGACAAATCTTTCTCTGGAAGTGTCTGTTGGCTGTAAAATGAGCCTAATCTGACTAGCTCAGAGGGAAGGATCTACTTCTGGTGAGATCAGTCCTACCATGGAAACCGTTCTTCCCTCTTCACTGTGGCTCAGGCTAAGAGTAGCCTACACAAGGAGTAAGATACCGTTACACATCCCCTATTTTTTAAAATTTGTGCTACAATTACTGCTTTCTCATAAAGTCATAATTCAAAAGCTTACCAAGATAAACTCTGTGAAACAAACTGACGTTGACCAAGGAAAGCTTCAGCTCATTCAGAGTCATAGAAGATTTTTTTCAGCTACATTTAAGCTTTTCAGCCACGTCACAAAGTGCTGAGAAAAAGTGGCTGTACGTTACAGAACCACTTCCTATCTACCTTACTGAAATTCAACGCAGGCTCTGAAAAATGTACTCTGTGGATGTACCCTCTGTCCTCACGCTAACCCACAGCAGCATCAATGTCTGAGTAATCATTTGGTAGTAACATATTAAAATTTGGCCCTAAATATGAATTGTTTCTTTTCTTCCCAACTTTTAAAATATTCCAGAAATATTCACCACTTCATTACAAAAAAATAAATTAGGTATTCCTGGGTATTGCAAACTAGCTTATTGTTCTCAGATCATCCTGCTAGTTCATCTTCTCAAATCCCATTCTCGTGTGAAAAATCATTACCAAATGTTTTTTTCCAAACTGCAGTCAGAATTGTTATGCCTTCATTAATCAAAAGAAACAACCCAAAACTTAAACAAAACTGGTTAGACAATAGATTGATAAACACTATGCAACATTATTGCATAGATGAAAGCTTTTTTTCCTGTACTGCAAAAGTGGCTTTCCCAAATGATTCCTACCTACCATTAAAAAATAAAAAAATAAAAAAAAATTACAAAACCTCTTCTTTGTTACATCACTGAGTTTTTTTTGGCTAAAGACCTCTTTATAACAGTGGTTCCAGTGAAGGTACTGGACTTGCATGGTATAGCAAGGAGTCTGATCACTAGTGAGCCTGGTGGCGTTGAGTCATATGAGAAAGTAAACTAAAAAGAGATATCATTTGCCTCTAGGTTTGTCAGAGAAATGGACCAATGAGCTCTCGCACTTTCTGAGTCAACTTAGATTCTTACTAATATTTTAGCTCTCAAATTGTCAAAATCTTTTAAAACATACTAGATAAAATTGACCCACTTAAAAATTCCATAGGCTTTAATTCACTTAAAAACTATGCTTTTCCATACAATTGTTGAGATACAGAAAGCTCGTAACGCAGGTCTTGTCATAGACTTTAAGCAAGGGATTAATTTTTTCATTGTATTACTACTTTAACATTAAATATATGTTAAGTTTGCTGTACCTTGTGCATGCTCAAAACATGTCGTGAAGTTTGCAAAGACTTTCCTGACAATGTGTGGCATGGTTTTGCAATAGGCAAAGTAACTTAAAAAAGCTCAAAGTTATGCAGAATGGTATGAACTCAAAATAACATCCAAACTCTTATGTTATAATAAATAACAGAAACAAATTTACACTGAAGGGTAAGACTAGAGAGCTGAACTTACTATGAACTTATTTTAATGAAACGTCAACTCAGAAAAAAAAAGTCAGACTAATGTGACTTTGTTTTCTTGATGTCCCATGTGAAATAAACTTTGAGTGTGAGTATGTTTGAAACAGCAAATGTACATATTATACACAGGAAGCATGGATATTTGTGGATGTGAGATAAGCGATGATTGAGGGAATCTTGAAAAAATGCATTTTTAAGAAAAACCACATTGTAAACACAGCCAATTAAAACACAACCACATATCTTAGTAGCAAAATAATATGACCTCTTGCAATTAAGGCATTTTAAAATCTTCCGTTCCTGCAGAAGTCCTCTTTTCGCAACACGATGATATATCTCTTTGTTTCCAAGTAATCATTAACCTAACATCTTTTAAACTGTTGCAAAGGAACTACTAATGTTCCTCTTAACCTACTCGCAGAGCAACACTGCAAAAACGGTGACTCCTCGCTGGGAGACAGAGATCTGGCATTTTCAGTCTAAACGCATCAAAGGAACCATTCGAAGACAAGCCAGGGCAAGAGGGGAAGAGGGTCAATCTACAACTCCATTGTCAGACTTGGGAGCACAACAGTGTAAAGAAAGGGGAAAAAAAAAGAACAAGGCAGAACAAAGAAGTGCCCGGGCCTGCCTTGGCTTGTGCTGGGAACGGAGATGTTATAAATTAACAAATAAACAAGGATAGGACAAGCTGTTACCCAAGCCTCGACAGTATCTGAGCAGAGATGAATATGTGCCTTGACATATGAACTAAATCACCATAATAGGCAAGTCTGAATGTGACACATATCTTTAGAATATTTGTAAAGGCTACATCCACTCCATTCATTGTTCCTCAATTTCCAAAAATTCACCTGGTTTTGTTCAAACCAGATTTTATCTGCAAACAGCAGCTGGTTTGGGCCAAATACAACGAACATTTTTCACTGTATTTGGTTTGTTGCCATTCTATTTTATTCTTTCACCAGATAACATGGAAACAGACATCCTGGAAGCTGTGACAGCTATTTAAACAATAATAGATGAACGGAGGTAGCCATTCTCTTGTCTTTGTTCCTAAAAGCAAGTAGGATAAGTTCAGACCGGTCACCAATCAAACTGGAGAATATTGATATTGCCAGGATTTGAAAGCAAGCGATAATAGCTCGCTCCAAAAAATACTATACAGATTACTGCCTTTCTGTAATCATTTAATGGTTTTTTGTAATGCATCTTGATGCTTTTTTGTTCTCTGTAAAATATTTCACGTGTATTTGTTCCTAAAACAGGCTCATTCTTACCATTTGAATGATGAAAGAGGATCCTGTCTTCACTTTTTACCATCATAAATCTGGTGCATACATTTTTGTGGAAACAATTTATTCCATTTGGCTTGATATGATTTTGGTTTATGTTGTCAAACACCCGTTAGTACAAAGTCTTGTATTTCACCTTCCTCAGAGTTAGAGGTTTCAGGCGTGAGAAGCTTTTCTATTTTAATTAATCTGTAACTGTTGATTTATATAGTAACACAAAAGAACAGGGGGTCCCATGCGCTGAACTGAAATGTTTACCAACTTCATGTAGATTTAAAAGAATAAATAAAATCCTCCTGCTCAATTCCCATATCATTTGGCTGCTTTATAGATTTGGTCATTCGAGATTCACCCTGAACATAACTAGGGGCAATGTGAGATGACTGTGAAGGATGTTACGAATTGTAAAAGGAATGTACTAAAACTAACTCTTATAAAAACATTCTTTTTTTCTATCTACATTTTAGTTTCTTCTTTTTACGCTGAAAACAGTTCTCCGGGAAAACCAAGTACTCTGAAATTAAAACATCTGCAACTGTGGCAGCTAGAAATAAGGGGAGAATATCAAATATTCAAATGGACTGACTAGCTGGCTGCTGTTTCGAAGAGGCTGGTGCTCTCACAGCTGAAATGCTTGCCACTGAGTTCTTGGCTGGGTATGTTTGCCTGAGGACTTTGAAAATAGTAAGTCACAAATAATGAAATATGACTAAAAGATTAAAAACTTACAAGGAAAGGACCATACCTAGGAGGAATGCATTTCTTGGATGTGTACATTGCTCACCATGGCTTTATATCTGGTGCAGTCACGTGCATTTGTTCTTACAGAACTCATACAATAATTGTATATCACTTCTAACATTACGGGACATTTTCATAAGTGGCATGGCTTCAACACATGCAGCATTTCACTCGATGTAAAGGATTACACAAGAAGAAAAGTACGTAAAAATCTAGTTTTATATGTCCAGCTTGGACGTAGGTTTAGATGCCCACCAACAGTAAGACTCGTATTTACTGACAATTCTGTCTGATTTTAACCACAAAAAATACAATATTCTAACTTGATGCTTGTCCTTTTCAGAAAAAAAAGGAGTTTCAATTAATACATTTCCAATATTTCTTTAATCCTTTTAAAGAAAACGCAGTTCCTACAGATCATTCCTCACGGCCGCACAGGGTCACTGAGCACACCACACTCGGAGTTGTCTCCATAACGGCCAATTAGAGCCAGATGGAGAATTACCCCTTGAACACAAGATTAGGGACCTCTCCCTCCCAGGTCCAGTGATATCCCTTCTATGCTGATACCTTGTAAGCCAATTTATCTATGAACATAGAGGGAAAAAAAAGGAACGCATTGCTGGCTGGAAGCAGGATGTCGGGGTCTGGAAACAGGGATGGCTTGACAAGGAGACAGGGACTAATCAAGAAGTCAGGGAACGCTGAGTTGAGAAAATAGGAAAGAAGGACAGTCAAGGTGGCTGACCACTTTGGAAAGGGATAATAGGATTGGGATTATGTGGTGAAGGAAGGGAGGAAGAGTGCCCAGGAGCAAAAAATTTATACTGACTCAGCAAGAAATAAACAAAACAGCCAAACAGCATATTTTGGACAAGTAATTCTCGTAGCATTTCAAGAACTGTAGTTCAATGCAAATTAAATTTATAGCTGTCAATAACAGATATATAAAAGTATGGTTTTTTAAAGGTCATGTGTTTTAGTTTTGTTAAGGCATTGTTGGTATAACTTCACTATAAATGAATGGAAAGAGTTGGCAAAATACACCCAAAAAGCAAAAATGTAATTAGTGGTGATGTTCCAGCTGTGAGGATTTCTTCAGGCTTTTTGGACTAGATCGAGTTGAGTTTATTCTTCATTTTACATGTCCCTAGGAGGGCCTCAGAGTCAATCAGCGCAACTTATCTAATTTTCTCTTTCAATAAAAGGATTATTTTAATAACCTTTATCTTATTTTGCAGCCTATTACTGATTAGGGCTGGGTCAAGCAGTATTTCCTGATTTATTTATTCTAAGAATTCCACAATATGTCAGAATAAATTATCATTCGTATTTTTAAACAAATGTATTTTACCACACAATTGAATGTTAAAATGGCGGTGATATTTCCACTTTGTGTACTTTGGCATCGTAACACAAAACGCGCAAAACAAAATTATATGGTTTCTCTGTCCCCATAATAAAAATTATCCTGTTCACTCACAGAATTTTTCACACAGCTCTTTAAAGTGCACAGAATGGTCAGGAACAAATAAGAAATGAGATATTCAAAGATGATTCTGCATATATCTGATAATTATATAGTACAAATATCTTGAACAGCGACTTTCATTAATTAACCCTAAAGAAATATAAATTCCTAAAGATAAAACGATAGTTAGAAAGGCACACTAAATATTTTTATAGCATTTTTTAACAATATATTAGTATAAATACAAAGCACTTTATAATACTATAACCTGGAATTCTTAATTATGAGAACTACGTCCATTATTTCTTTTTTAAAGATCCTTATATGCTACTGGCATGGATCAGATGCAGATTAAGGCCATCTGTGCTTTGGATGCTGAAAAAAGTATAAATGTATTTCACTGGTTCATGTCAAATGTCTCAATTAGTGCTCTGCTAGCTCCACTCCATCAGCCAGGCAATACCGAGTGCTAAAAAGAATGTTTCTTGGCTTCGTAGCAATTCTATGAGAACTGCTCATATGCAGAAGTGTATGCGGGGGGTTGTGTAAACGTGTCTCCCTATAGGTTCACAAGTGTCATTCTGAGCTTTTTCTGAAGTTGTGCTGAGGGGTGTGCACGATCATCTATGTACTAAAGGGATACCTGCTTAGGAAATCAAACCCCACCATTCACGATACTGGCCATTTAATCTCCTTTCCTGTGTTGGCTACAGAAGTTGGCTCCCTTGCCTAGGTAGCCTGCCTGTACATCTAGCTTTCCTAAACGTACGCAGAATCAAAGAGCAAGCCAAGTATTTTGAGTCTGAGCTAAATTCCTGATTAACATCAAACTTTAAATTAGGGATTGGACTTAAAGACTGCATACTTAATGTATTGTGCACTAAAACTCGTATTTTCAAAATTATGGACATAAATATGCACATCACCACTGATAAAAGCAATACACAAGGCAATACATCCACAGTATGCATACTTATTTTTGTGCTGCCTGTTCCTCCCTCTACTTTAACTGTCTCCGTATGGCTACTGCAAAATGCAAAGTAAAAACATTACAGAATGTAACAATTACATTTTGCTAGATTTTATTGGATCATTTCAAGTGCCACACGATTTGGATTAATAATCCTCTGGACGTATTTCATGAAAGCTGAAAAACATCTATTATTTTGGGATTTAAGGCGATTTAAAAAATAAGGAGTATCAATAATACTAGCATGTTTGTCATTGTCAGCTGAAATAACACCACTCCTTTTTTGTAGGCATAATGGTAGTAAGAAGGGAATTCTTGATAAGAGCACAGCTGGTAACTTGTAATTCTCTGAAGATGAAGGTTTTATGGCAATACCTGGAACTGCATTGTATTCACCCTGTTTTTCTTGGTCTGTGTTCAGTTAATAATTCTAATATCCATCAGAATTCATATTCATCAGAAAAAAAAATATTGCGTCAACATTTTCAAGAAGTCCATATTCGAGCCATGCCACAGTTAGGAGGGACTAAGCGTCAATGTTCCCGCTGCCTTGTCACATGGCCCAAGTTCTTGGTAATCTGCTGACAGCATGAATTGGATGCCCAAACAGAAAATTAATAGACGGCGACATGTCATGAGACACTCGTCAGCTGTCATTCATTCCGCACCACATAACCTGTCCCACACGCTTGTCCCCAGAATGCTGGCAAGCAGATGAGATTGACCAGGCGTGCTTGGCACCTGGTGTAAAGTGGCAATACAGGAGTCAACAGTACCACACTTCACAAATAAATACATCGGAGAGAGAAGACAAAAGAGGTTTAACCACTTTGCATGTATGGTAGCCCATACTGGTCATCCGCACCAGCAGAAAAATCTTCATCTGGTCAGAATTCGTAAAACTGGATCTATTGATTAATGCAATAGTTTTGTTTAACCTAATATTCGTACAGAATTCTGTGATGTTTCTTCTTAAAATGAGGAAATATCATATTTTAGATAAATATATAAAATGTTGCAGAAACCCCAAT
Source organism: Chroicocephalus ridibundus (assembly GCF_963924245.1). NCBI lineage: Eukaryota > Metazoa > Chordata > Aves > Charadriiformes > Laridae > Chroicocephalus > Chroicocephalus ridibundus. The sequence continues at coordinate 46,476,034 of NC_086284.1, forward strand.
ACTTTAAAAACGTATATACATATATTCACTTCACTTTCCTCTAAGATCCTATTAATGCCCAGGATTTTAATAACTTCACTAATAAAAAAGTATGATATCTATTCATGATGCACATCATGCTCTAATATTCAGATTGACAATATATTAATTAGACCACTGAATGAGATGACCAGTCTAAAAATGCTTAGCGAGACAGAAACACACCAAGAAAACCTGTTCCCAAGCTTTCTCTATGCCAAAATTCCTACCCCAGATGTATTAGTATGCCACGCTTAGAGACAAAAATGCCAATGAAATTAAAAAAAAAAATTCAAAAAATAGTCAGATCAACTCATCCAACACGGTTGTATGGCGATATTTGGCAATAGGGTCAGGAATCTGTGAATATGCGAGGAAAAGCCACAAATGCATTGGAAACGCAGGGGAAGAAACCACGCTTTGCAAAGAAAGTACCTCGGGGACTGCGTTGGCCAAGACCTGCAGCCACGCTTCCGAGAGGTTAAGGTAACAGGTCGTTTATCATCAATAGTTCAGTAACATCTACTTTTTGTTTAAGTACCCAAATGGCAATACACGCTTTTTACAGAAATCCGTGATCTAGTAACTCCAAGATCTTAACTCTTCTCAGAGCTACTACAGCAATTGTTACTGAAAACAAAAGGATGTGAAGCATCCCATTCTGACAGATTCTCACCAGGAAGGGTACAAAATGAGTGAGCTGTTTCAGTATCATGAAGCAGCAATAGCACAGAGGCTTCCTTATCTGGGGGCTAAAAACCCCACATTTGCATAAGGGACCATCAATTATACTTAACTCACTTTTTAAAATGATTTCACAATAATTTTTTTAACAAATATAATAAACGCCCTTAATGTGTCTATCTATGGAATGGTTCCAGTACTCAGATGCGAATGTTGTAGACAATAATTGATGTACGCATTTTGGATTATATGGTTATGATATCCTAATAGAAATTTGGCTGCCTGCCTATGGGAGTTCAATATGAGTTCCATAGTTTATAGCATCAGAAACAGTCCTTTACAATATTATAGCCACATTTCTCAACCCATTGCCTATAGATTATATCCTAATATCTGATTTTCACAGAAATCCATAATAGTAAACAAACCAGAATCCCTAAACCCCAGAGTGCTCAGAAACAAAATTCACAATGAAAAGGCGAGCATTTTTACATCTGATAGGATTCCTCTTGCAATTCATTCATCAAACATCTGCAACAAGCTGCCAGAATGTGTCCATTAGTGAGATTTCTATGGCATTCACTAGCTTGATGCTCACTGATAGAATAATGTAAAAGTTTTACCTCTAATGTTTTCTGCTCCATTTGAGGCATCCACTTTAAAGTGAGCTTGCTCTTACTGCTTTTATTGTTAAAAATACAGCCACGATTTGGCCTGCTTGTGTCTTCATGTCTTGGAATATGTAATTTATGCTAATATATCAGAATACGTATTATGAAAGACCAAAAAAAAATCCTTTATGTATTTATACATTATGGGTCACATTCAGCATTGATTTAAGAAGATAAGAAATAGTCTGGAGTCATCAAGTAACCCGGCTCAGTTCGGTTTACATTAACTACAGAAAATTAAGGTACCTTACACAACAAACATGCCATATACTTGCCGGTAAATTAAAATCTTTCCCAGGATCCATTTTAAAACCTTCATGCAAATTAAATATTGCATTCAGCCTTTTATCTACATTGTATCATAATATCAAGGAAATATCTGTTGCAACTCCACTACAGGGACAGATCTTTTTACTAATTCTGTTTCACATTAAAATTTCTGCAAATGTTTCAATGTTTAACGTAATTGAAAATTTATTTGTTTCGTTCCTTAAGCAATTCTAAATGCTATGTAATAGAAGCAAAACACAAATCCTAAGAGTGGTTCAAATGCTCTCTTCTACTTTACAATTATTCATGTACGTGATAACTGTACATAAACAAAACAGGAATCAAAAGACCTTTACCATCACGGTACTGTGAAAACAGTTACTGCCTAAACAAACCGAAACGAATCGCACACGCTTTATTGTCTTAACCTGATGATCTCATTACATATTTAAGGATAATGCTTTTATTCAGCACCCTGATAGCAGGTTGGCTTTTAGCCCAGCTAGTAAAAGAGCAAGAGCCGCATCAGGCAATGACCACCCTGCGTGGTTTTGTGAACTGCTGCACCCAGAAGACCGGGACGCGCAAGTCACAGCAACTTCTGTGACTTTTTTTTCGGTTTTTGAACGGAAGTCGGTGCTACTGATGAAGGCTGCTCTTCTACCAAACTTTAGTACGATTCAACGAGTTCAAAAACTAAATGTAAATTCTTCTCGAATTATTTTCAGAATCGGTTTCCCTTGCCTTCTAGCTTTTCTGTAATTCAGCATATTCTACCGCTTCCTACAATTTTTTCCTTACTTCTCAAACATTTTTCTCAGGAACACTTATTGCTTCTGAAGTTTCCTTCTTTCAGTAGTTTCTTCCCCTTCCAAGATATGAAAAAGTTAGTTGGCTTGTTGAAATTTCAAGGCTGACTAAAGACCAGAGGAGAAAAAAAAAACAGTTAGAGAAAAGGCAAAGATTGTGCCAGAAATCTGAAGGGACAAACCGACGTAAATAAACTCCCTATCTGCAAAATAAAACAGATCTTGACTTCTTTTATGCTTGTTCATTTTCACAAGTACAATGGCGAAAACAAGATCTAAATCATTATCAAAACAGATAATAAAGCGGAAAATAACGTCTTAAAAATATGTCTTTAATTTCTGCTCATTTTCCTATATTTTGGTATAAGCATAATTGGAGCGGTCCCGATCTGACTTTTTTTTTAAAGTATAAATAATACAAACCAATATAGTTATATTTACATAGGAATGTGTAGGAAGGTTCAACATTAAGTCCAGTGGTTTGAAACATGAGCATTTTACTATGCTGCTTTACTATCCCTTCGGTCTATAAAAGAAGACACCGCTACGTAGCACCCCACTATTTTCAGTGTGGGAAGTAAATGAAGATTTGTTGAATACAAAAGCAACAGACATCTTAGACATTAAAACAGCAGGGCTTCAGCTGGTACAGATCTCTCTGGTTTTGGAGGGGAAAAAAAGCTGAGTCAATGATCTAATCCTATGTTTAATCTTAATCCCCCAAAAGATTAAGTGTACAGAAGCCATTTCTAAGTCCAGGCCTTCCCTCACAACTCTTACACAAAGTGTTAAATTTATGTTTCAGGTTAAGAACGGGAGGGAAAAAAACCCACGAAGGAACATGTTCAGAGAAACTTTGCTTTAACCCTATCACTGTTTTTGGCTGTTCTGTCTTTGTACAGCATTAAGGGTGGTATTGTACAGTCCCATTATACAGCAGATGTTAAATGCAAAGTAAAATAGTCAGTTGTAAATGATTGATGATCCTCTTTACTATTTCAAAATAAGCTCTGATTATTTATATAGTTTTGGACACTGCTTGAAAGCATCATATTAAACCTAAACAATTGATCCATTTTTCAATGGCTTTTGTATGTAATGTATTATGTATGTTTTTACATTCTTCTGTGTAAAAGGCCCTGGTGTATGAGAAATGTTTAGAGTTTTGAGTGCTCCACCCAGTCCATATGGTAGGTTTGCTCTGTGCGTAAGACCTACCTTTTTCCACCAGGTCCATATGGCAGGCTTAAGCTAGCCAGGGCCTTCTATCCTCCACAGGGGCCATATGGCAAAGAGAGCTCGGTGAACACTCATTTACCTTCTATTAATACTTCACGTGTCTCTAGCACATACACATACATACAGGCATGTATACAGCGATCAGATCGGGTAGAAAAGACTTAGCTCCTGAAAATTCTTTAGCCACATAATCAATACACCTATAGCAATACAAAATGAGATGGGGATTATGTTTTTTCTGTTTTTATTAAAACACTGAAAACTCAAACAGATAATTCATCAAACTATGTGATAAACTCATCTGATGGTTTTAAACATTTTGACAGAGTATTATTTAATTATGCTAACAAACTAGTAGACAACAGTTCAGGATTAGTTTTTAATATTACTTTACAAGAACAGAACTAAATCTCTTGAATCCCTGCCAAAGTGTGCATACTATCGACAGTGAAAATATTGGTTTAAGATTCATCTCTAGGCTGCCCTACTAATAATAAGTTTTGAGCAGGTTACTGCTCTCTTAATATATTTAAACATAGCGTCAAAAAACCAGAGAAACAATAATTCAATATAGACAGTAAACTATATGCAGAGAGATAACTATTTACAAGTCACGTGTAAATAAGCTACTATTTCCTGAAGACACAATACCTCTACCCTTAATACTGGAGTAAAAGGAAGAGAGTATGATCTGAGAGCCATAGTTATCTTCTGTCTAGTGTCCGTACATTTCCTCTATGGGTAGAACCAGATGCAGGGCTACAACATGAGTAAAACAGTTGCATTGGGTTGGATGATTAAGGACATGGATTTAACATCAGCTAAAAAAAAAAGATGGCGACTTTAAATTGTAATCCATATTTTCAAAGTAATTACTCTAAAATTGATACATTGTTATAGCATTTACAACTCAATCCAAAGCTTTACTGTAATTCTGAAGTAATTTAGGAACCCTCAGCATTTTATTTATACAGGAAAGATGGAAGCAATTTGTAACGTTTATGAAAGTTTTATTGCACCTACAAGCTGATTTAAGAAATGAAACAATATTCCCCAGTAGTAGAAATTTTACAAACAAGTTTTACTTATTTGAAACTCAGAACATTACGAAATGTAAAAATTATAATATATTGTTTTTATTCACAGGATTTATAGTGCTTTCATCCGGTTTCCTCTTGTTTCAGATCATGTAAATAACCCCTATGTTGTCACATGAATATTCAAATCTCTCAAAGAATTATCAGTGTTGAAAATAAATAGCATAAAGAATTCAGAACAAGTATGCATGTACATGCTCTCATAGTTTATTTTTGTATATAGCATTTATGTTTTGTTCTGCAAACAATCAATACAATATGGAAGAGTTTTCCACAAGGAATATATCTCCTCATTTCAAACGAGCCAAATAACAATAAGCATTTTAAGAAACCATGAGTATTTTATTAAAGATTAAAAGAGGCTAACTACTATGCTCATGCCTCTTCCTCTTATCTTCCTGCTTTTGATCATTGCCAAATACAGCTAAATCAATGGGGGAAAAAAAGCTTTATTAATTTCAGGGGTTACGAAACATGACCCCAGACTCTTTGCCTCTAACTTTCATTGTAGGAATGGCATAGTATATATCTTTAGTATTCACTTATCCCCTTTGTTTCAGTTGTTCTCTTTTTATATATTCCCTATGTCTTGTCTTTTGTGCGTTCTGCTTTTGTTTCCAACTTACAGTGTATAAGTACAAACTTTTAATTCTGAATTTTGAAGGTTTTGCCTACCACGTAATTGCTCAGAAAAATACACATACAGAGCTAACTTTGTCATCGGTGGGGTTTACGGAGTGCCTAAAAGCAATGAAGGGTAGAATCCTTCTGCCCAGGTTATCCAGTCTGACAGGGAAGCCACACTCTCTAAATAAGGGCCTACATTCTCCATACAACAAAGAAGACAAGGTAGGTGTCTATCAGATGTAGCTGATAGCGCCTGAACGTTAGCAGTTGGATTCTCCCTCTTGAGGCCTTCACATGCACCTTCCTCATTTTGTGAATCATGCAAAGAACTAAGAGGACTATTTGACAAGCCTTTGTTTCAACAATGTAGATCCCACTTTATACTTTGGAACAGAATAAAAAGGATGATACCTAGATAGATAGATAGATAGATAGATAGATAGATAGACAGACAGACAGACAGACAGACACACAGGTAGATCAAATACTGATTTGCTTAATACAATTTAGAGACAGAAAACCTAGTCATAACTAAAATTACTAGTACACTGTTAAAATCCTTATGCTAGCATAGCCCACAATTTCAAACATATTCTTACAAAAGTATAAAATATAATTTTATGCTTTGTACTTTCTCACTGAGTCAGCAGTTTTCTTTTTCGAGTGAACATTTTAAATTAATTGAGCATCTCAATTAAATTCTTTATGCATACATACATATAAAAAAAAGAAAGGATAGATATGAACCTGACTTCATAAATATAATTCGTTGCGATTTCGCTGAAGTTTAGATGTATAGATTTGTATTTGAAATCCTCTGAAGGTTACAGGGTGAAACCTTCCAACAATATCTCCAAGTCTTCAGGGACCAAATCCCATTATGTGGAGTTCAGTGAAGAGGGTAAACACTACCATAAAGAAATACAAATTGCACATATTTCCCATTTAGCCAGTGTCACAAAAGTTCACCATTCCGAATTCTAACCAGTTAGGACTTATTCTTGGAGGTCAAGTACCTTGTGAACCTTGTCATCTCACTGATGACATCATATCCCATCCATCAATTCTTTCAGGAGCACACTTGCCATCTGCTCAGCACGCTATAATAACTTATTAGACATATTCACAGGGTAACAATCTGTACAATGACACTGTTATCTTAATGCTGGCACATAGAGAGATAGCAGCCATCGTTTCCCTGTCACAGCACAATTATTCTACCTTCCAACTTTAAAAAAGAAGTTACTTGGATATTTTAACTTCTCGTTAAATCACATGGAAACAAAGACTTATCATCAGAAATGTATTTCTGGCTTTGTGGCATTATTTGCCTGTGAACTGACAAATTAAGGCTACAGCAGAAAGTATGAAGTTCAGTTTGATATAACTGTTTTGCGCCTTGGAAGTTTTTTGCAGTCATGTTCATTCTTTGGAATGCAAAATAAATAAATAAAAAACATACCAATCAATCACATGCATATAAATAGCACCTAAATCCAACTTTTTCTTTGCAAACATATTAATTTTCTAGAACTAATCTTACTATTTCTCTACCTGTCTTATACCTCTCATCTTTCTAACAGCAATTACTAGGTAGAAATAAAATATGCAGCCAAAGTGCTCACATTAAGCCTTAAGACTTTTTGGAATCTAAAAGCAATGTGAATTTTCATAGATGCCTATATATTTTTGCAGCTTTTGTAAAGCGTGTTAATATTGAGCATGGTTAGCACAGCTGCTGTCACAGCGCTTATGACTTAATAAAAGTCCACTATAACTCTCCCTCGACCTCAAAAAATATTTTCAGAAAAAGGGCAATATTTATTTTGCATTACACAGAATTCATCCTCTGTTTCTTCCTTTGGCTCGTCATTTATTCCAGCTTACACTGTGATCAACATTGTACTAAAATAAAGTCAAGTACAACAGCCGCTCTCTGCCCATCAAAACTCACAGACGTCTGCCAAGCACTTGTAACAGCTGGTGTTACATTAATTAGTTTAAACTATTTATTTCATCCATCTCCAGAGCAGATTGAGCAAAAACATTAGAGATTATTCTAGCATCTGTAAGTGCCCTGCAAACATTAACCAACCAAAGTTAGAATATTAGTCATTAACTTATAGTATATGTGATTTAAGAATCTATGTATTTATTGTAAATAAAAAAGAAAATTCTGCAGTTTAGCATAGCTCTAGTAAGTTTTGTTTGATTGCCTTTTTAAAAAAATGAGTTTTAAACTTATACAAGACTTTGCGCCCATAAAGTTTCTTTTAAAAAAAAAATTATTACTAGAAAGCTATTATAATTCCTGGCAGCATGGACCATTAAGCAATATATGACAGGGACTGGGTGACTCAGTGGATTAGTCAGAGGTTTTATGTCCACTGTTGGAATCCAGCCCTAAATACAGTGATCAAAACAGTGTTATCAAACGGTTGTAAAAATCTCAATTAAAATCACTCCTATAGCCTCTGCTAAGTTTTTAGTGGACAACATAATAGATCTTTCACTATTGACAGAGTTCTCACAACTATCTTTTTTTCTTTTAATAGGCTGAGAATGGATGCTGGCAAAAGAATGCTGATTATAAGAGGTCCTAATGCCGCATTCCCTACTCAAATGGCTCAGAAAGAGAAGCCAATGCAAGGATGGCAACAGTAGGCTCACAGCCACTGTCCGTGGGCTTGCCTCCATCAAAACTAAAAAGCTTCCAACGCTGCTCAATGAAATACTTAATGTGAGAATACTCATTTTTAGTGCCTAGGGCTCTCAAAACGGAAATCAAAAGTCCTGTGCAAATGCTTGAGAGGTAACGCCTTCCTCCAAGAATTCGGCTGTAAATAAGCACAGAGGGAAGCGGAGGCACAAAGAGGTGAAGTGCTTTGCCCAGAGCCACACACCAGGTCACTGGCAAAGCCTGAAACACAATCAAAGTCTCCTGACTCTCACCTAGTTCAGAAACATTGCTCCATGAGGATTCCCAAACCAACATCAAAACCCAAGAGCCCACTTGCGGAATAAAAAAGGAGTTAAGCAGGCTTATCAATATATGAAGTTTGGTAGAATCAGACTCTTCTAGAATAACGTCCTCAAGTTTGACTAGATTCTTTTTTTTTCAGTATTATGCCTTGGAAATACAATAGTAGTAATAGTAATAGTAACAGTAATAGTAATAGTAATAGTAATAATGATGATGTAGCTACTTAGTTACTGAAATTAGCATCAGGTTTAATTAAATGCAGCTAAAAATAACAATCTATTTTATCAGTTTAGGAAGCTATAGCTAGCCTCAAAATATTTGTATTTACAAACAAACTTAATTAACAGATTCAGTTTTACTATCAGAACAGTAAAGTGAGAAAAGCAACCTGGCATTTACATTTAGCTAAAATATAGATCCTGATCCTGTGCTACTCCAATCCTTTAAAGCTCTGACTGACTTGTTACGGCTTGCTATGGCCACGTAGAAATAAGTGTAAGTGATGGAAAGTGAAGAAAAAAATATCACCTATTTTCCCTTTTCAACCCTGTCCCACTCTGGTAAACAAGATTTTTTTTTTCTTTGCTTTATTCATTTTACATCTCTTTTTCTCTCTCTGCATATATGTATGTGAGTATATATGTATGTGCATGTATGTATGTACGCATCTATGTATATATTCAAGATACTGCGATTTTTTTCTGCCCAGTGCACAGTGGTTCCTCTTACTTACTCCACCAGTCAAAAAGGCAGGCGCACAGTTAATGCCAAACTTGCTCCAGACCATGCAAGAGAAAGTGGCAAAGCATATCTAAGAATGGCCTCCTCAAACAATTCTAATAGCTCTTTTTCATGCTCACTCTTTACTGGCCTCGACAGACAGCAAGAGCCAGACACTCTTTTCTATTCTTAGTTTCCCAGAATTTATAACATGCTACATCTGCCACGTATCTGTTAGGTTACATGGGTACTGCTATTCAATTATCCCTTTTTATTTTTATTTTTAGTACACGGACCGTTATCGAAATAACTTGTTGGACAGCCTGTTCTTAAAAGACAAAAAACACGACAATGACATAACTTCTGATCAGATGACACAGTGTTCTGACTTAAATCCTCTCTCAGAAAAAAAAATCATATATCCCCAGTTCATCGTACTTCTAAAAAATAATAATAATAAAAAGTATACTGAATCCACAGTATACTGAAAAGCACAGAGCACGGAACATTTGATTGTTACTAATGCCTTATAAATGATTCATTAAAAAAAAAAAAAGCCTGGTTTAACCAGGGTTCTTAACTAATACTGACCACCAGGTTCTGTTTTCATTTACACCACAATTGGTGCGTAAACAAAGGCAGCAGGGGCCCTCCCAGAGATCTTCTGCTCAACTCCCCCTTCAAATTCAAGTAGTACATTGCATTAGAAACTCTGTCTGTATCATACATTTCTTGCATGCTCATTTTTTCAGTTTGCGTTGCATGCTCAATTTTTAGTTTCTAAACACAACCCCAAGGGAGTCATGTACATTCAACAGAAAAGTGTTAGCATGTTCCCGGTTCAATATTCTGCTTTACCTCTTGCAGTGATCAGTTTAAATGCACGAAAGCTACCGGTCAATTTAGATTTTTTTTTTTTCCTCCCTCTATTTCTTTTTCCTTGTAAAATTCCTCTTTATGCAATAGGAAAGTTAATTGCTAAACTTTGTTACAGAACCCTTTGTTCTTGCTGAAGTCACTTTGCTTGTCTCTCCCACTGTAAGGACACCAAATCCTAAAAGCTGGCAAGAATGCATATGTTTATTTCACCATTGCTCTGCAATTACTGAATGCCACTTAATTATAGCAACAGATGCTCGAGTGTAGGAACCAGAAAAATCAAACGCCTCATTTCCAGGTTATTTTTTTCCATTGCTTCTGCCAACAGCAGATGTGTGAGCCCCTTGTGCTCTGGCGTAAATACTTATCAAATCCTAACAGGTCACCTATGTCACAAACAACATTTCAGATGCAACTGTTTCACCTGATAATAGGCTCTGAAAATAAAACTGTGAGCTGTAAATACAATGTATTCGGAATGAAATGCCATAATGTGAAATTGCTTTTTCTCCAGCTACAACAGAAGTCCTTGACAGTTTTTGGCAGTGATAAATCACCCTCCCATTAATTGTCTCCTCTCTCATTGTGAGGTGAGCTGCTAAAAGGGGCAGTCAACAAAAATGACTTAAAGGACAAATTTTGGCAAAAAGACAATGAAGAAATCTGTCATTGCTAAGCCTCCAGTAAACTGTCATGAAACAATCAAAATATATGTAGCTGAAGTGTTTATGTCTTTGTTAGAAAGGTTATAGGATGATAAGTTTATAGTTAAAACAGGAAGCTCAGAGGAACCGAAGTTGCAGGCCCTCGAGGCACCATTTCTCCCCGTGTTCTTTAAAATTGTATGCAAATCCTGTCGGGGCTTCAGTTTACACAGTATTTGCTGGTCTTATCGACCTTATTTTCTGACTCTTCTACCCCCTCACCCCAGACAACAGAAAGCCCCCATGAAGGCATGGTGCTGGCTACAATAATTCTTGCACCCAGTTTGAAGGGCCTTCCTTTACAGTGATTTCAGCCGGAGAAGACAACACTCGGCACCTCACAGAAGCTGACCCCTTCCTTCTAACCTCTCCATCTCCTGGTGTTAATCAGAGAGCAAGGTCCCCTCACAGAGTGGCTTCCATACACCGAGAAGAGGCCTTTGCTTCCCGTAGAACAGGCGACGTTACCAGCGCCTGCTCATGGACCCAAGACGGAGGCGTGTGAAACGACGTCGGCTACCTTCTCCTCACAAGTGACACTCACCGCGACTCACTCCGCCTTAGGCTGGCTCCATTCTGCCAATAACTCTCCCCCACTGCAACTCTTCTACAGACTGAAGACAACTGAATCTCCTACCTCAGGATTCTGCTCTACCGAAGAATTCCAAATTTGGCAATAATTTATTTTATTTTATTTTATTTTTTAGGGCTGCTTAAAATCTAAGAAGTAGGGAGATGGCTACCAGTCTTTATTAGCCTCAGGCTGCCTCCACCTCTACGGCATGCAGATGGCAGATGGCATGTTTCAGACCACAGGTTATCCCATGTGTAGGAGGGGTAGGACCACGTGCAGGGGATGCTTGTCAGATGCACGCCTCCAGAAAGGGTAACATTTCTCCCTTTAGAAACAACGCAGTGCTGTCATTTTATAATTAGAGGGGGTTTTTTTATTATTATTTCATTTGTTGAGGCTGGGAACTGAAAGTATTCTGAGAGTTAAAAAAAAAAGAAGAATTTTCTGTTTACCTGTCAGCAGATGGTTGGAAATTTACCATAAGCAAGGTTAGAAAATGATTTGTTACTAATGTGCCTGTCAAGGGCAACGTCTGGAGTTTGGTTTTATATTTATGTTTGTAAGAAAATTACAATATAAATATAAATGAGTTGCATCAGGTATTTAAACTAGACTGGACAGGGTACTAGAAAATATATGTCGGGAACATTTCCCGCACCAGCAGGGAGATGAACTAGGTGACCTAGCGTGTCTCTTCCACCACAGACTTCTACCATTTCTGTATTAACCGAGGATGATTGATACCAAATGACCCTTTATGCTACTACCCCTTTTTGCTTTGCTGGGTATCGGTATGCTTTCTGGGGGGAGCTGCTATCTTAGGAGAACGGCTATGGGGAAGTACTAAAGGGGATTCTTCATCCCAATGGGTGAGAACTGAGGAAGGTCACACAATAGCTTGTGTAGCCATAGCAGCTTTGTTGTCATGGCATGAGAATCCTTTGTCAGTTCTTCTGCTTTTACAAAGGAGCAGTCATCTAACATTGTGAGGTGCCTAATGTAAAGCCTGCTTTTTTGACATGGTTATCACAAGCTATTTTCTGTCCAGACATTTACACAGACCTTGTGTTACCCATGATTTATCCACAATCCGTGTTCCTCAATTGTGCTTAAACATGGTTATAGTTGTCGTAAATCATGTGTTGAAACACGTAACTAGAAGGAACCATATAGTTATCACTAGCACTGGAACATTAAACAATAATACTCCATTGAGCACCAGCATCATCAACAAGTTTCTATCAGCCTGATCCTGAAGTCCTAATACAGGTATTTCCCTTCTCCCTTCATCTCCCTCTTCCCCCTGGAACTCTTTCAACAGTCACTTAAGGACCACATTATTGGGTCTCTGTGGTCTGAGAATTATACCCAGCTCAAGTTTAAAAAAAAAAAAAAAAAAAGCCTTAACATTGACTTGGTAAGAAGACACTGGATTTTCCAGGAAATAGCACAGCTTGTCTTTCAAACAGAGAAAACATAGTGACAAAGTCTATATGAACATTACATTATAAACCAAGGAAAACCCAGAAACAGGTGGAAAGCATTTCAGGAAACAAGGACTGTCTTCTGAAAGAAAATGTAGACTAATCAGGAGAAAATGGAGAAACTTCAGAAATTCCTAGGTTTGCTGTAATCACATGTGACTTAAATTTTGATAAATGTACTCTATGTACATAAAACATCTCTTGAATGACAGAAAAGCAGAAGAAATAAAGTGATTGAAGTTTTTTGTTTTCCCTTTTTTTTTTTTTTTTTGGTGATGAGCCAGTTTGAGAGCTTACTGTGAGCATATGGAGATAGCATATTTGCAAGTCCATCTCTGGAGGATTGCAAAAGGCCCTTAGCTTGTGAAAAACAGCAATGTTATTTTTTTTAACGTTCCCTATATTTAGAGATTAAATCGCTCACTGCACAAACCCATTTGGAACAGGCGAGAAGGTGAAAAGGATAATCAGTACAGTCACTGGTCCGTGTTTCCTAAACGCTTTTGAAAACATTACTGTGCGCAGGCATAAAATTAGCGGCAGGACCTTAAAAAGGCTGGCATTTAGCATGACTTTTTGGAAAGTGACACCCTCATTTTTTTCTTGTAGGATATCATTAAATTTCAATCGCCCTATGGCAGTGCCTTTCCATTAATAACCAATTCACTGTGTCACTTTGGCTCTCCTTTGAAATAATGAGCCTTTGCTTCGCTTTAATAAATTTAAACATATTCTCAAGGCCAGGGAAGATAGGAAACCGCAGATGGGCTGAGAAAAACACGATTCATAAATCCTTAACTGCCTGAGATCGTTGAGAGCAAAACAAAGTAACACTCGTAAAATATTAAACAATCCCAGCTGTATGAGTGAAGCTTCATTAACAAAAATGGACTATTTACTGCCTTCAACAGAGCCTGTGGGTGGAAAGATTCAGAGAAATCTTCTTTAGAAAAACACTGTCATCCTCATTTTGATTCTTTAACCAACTGATGGCATGGTAGATACTTATTTTGCACGTCCATATGCAGGAACATTTTAGCAGAAAATTAATGATACTCTGATTACGTTAAATACCACAAATCATGCTTCATCAGTTAAGCAGGAGTGAAAGAAAACAGAGAAATTTAACAGATATTTTATCCTTGAAGAATTTGCATGCCAATAGAAGTAAAACATGACAAACTTTATTTAAATCATAAGGGACTTCTCTAGCACTCTAAAGTAAACATAGCAATATGAATAATGGCAGAGAAATCAAGTGATGCCATTGCTTCTGCTAGGAAGGCTTGACTATTTATTCTACAATGTTATACTTTTTCTCACCTTAACCTTTATTAACATGCAGCTAATTTTGTTTATGTTCCTATTTGGTACACAAAGGAGCAAATCCTCTTTTTCTCATTCTTTCGTGTTTACTATTTATTTAAATTTGACTGCAGTTTCACTCAGGTAGGGAAGGCAGCCTTCGGTTTTAAGCCCACAAAACTGGATCCTCAGATTCGTGAAGCTGATTTTGTGCTGCCCAATTAACATACACGAATTCCCACTGAATTAACTGAAGAACTTGCGACGACAACCCTTGCCTCCCAGGTCTGCCTCCAACTCCACCAGCAATTTGCTCTACCTCCACATAGGTCCTGCTGCTTTCCCTTCCTCACCAGCTCTGAGGCACCAAGGAGTTCCCTTCCAGTAGCATGAGCTAAAACTTCTATGTTTCCCCCCAGGAACAGTCGCCCATAGTATTTCCAAATCCTCTTTCAAGCTTTGTCAAGACTTAAAATAAAACTAAGATGAGGTTTATTCAATAATAAAAACTTGGAAGAGCAGAAAAACAAGTATAAGGATAGCACAGAATGTTTAAAGTGTCCACAGCAAGAATAACCTTTCGTGGTATCATGGAAGGTTTTTTTAAGCCAAAATTGCATACAAGTTTAAAGAAGAATAGAGATCAGTGTCAGTTTACTAAATGCTAAGAACCTGGAAGCTCTATCTCTAAAGACAAGCTGACAATTGAGTGGACAGCATGTCAATACTTCTAAACATTTCAAGGGTAAAAATATTGCTTTTTACAATCTGTGTCATATTTAATGCAAGAAAAGAATTTGGATTTTTTTCTTTTGCTGGCTGTCAGCTTTTTTTCCTTTTATCCCAGTGAAGGGCGTAATTAAAGTATTTAGCACAAATACATGGTGTATTTTTTTCCCTAAGGAACAATAGATAGTTTCAGCCTAAATGCAAATATGAACATTATAGTTTTCCACATTTTAGTTAATAAATATTTAAAAAACAAAAACAAAAACAAAACTCCAACATTTGGTTTATTTATTTCAAGATATTTCTCTTGTCTGTGAGAACCATTAGGTACGTTTGAAAAAGTGAAAATCCTTTCTTAACACTCAAGGGGGCATTTTGACCCCTGCCGAGGCATTTCTCTTTCCCGTTCGAAACGCTAGAAATGCACTTAGCCCTCACAGCTCCCACTACCTTCAGTGGAAACCCTGAACACGGCCCAGGACTTATCACCTTAAAATCATTAGAGCAGTCATTTCTGTGCTTAGCAGACCTTCACTGTGGCTGATTTGTATAATCAGGGTTAATCTATTCTGATTGCAAACACCCATACCGTAAAGTTTGAGTGAATTCGCACGGATGCTCACTCAGCTCAGGATGCCCCTAAGACTTCTAGAGAGATATGCCATAGGATTTTTGTTTGGTTTTTTAGGGGTGATTTGATCCAGCATGAGTAAAGCTGCTGTACCATACCTCCCTGAGAATATTTAGGAGAACATACTTGTTCTATCAGGTACTGGAAGGAACAGGGTACAAAAAGCAGTGGTAAAGCATTAAAGCACTATCAGCAGTGGTAAGGCAGCAGCTCTAATTGCTGAGGTTACCTGTCTGCGTGAAAGCAGCAATCAGGCTTTCCACAATAACAACCTCAGACAGACTCGGAAAGCAAAACCATATTTGCCTCAAAGGTTTTAAGGAGAAGGGCTCTAGGCTATGTGTTGTTTAACCCAGCAGAGAAGGCATTCATTTTCTTTTCTCTGCACACCAAGAAATGCTAGGGCTCGTTTTTGGCTTCTGCTTTCAGAAAGAAAAAGAGATCTAATCCCATTAGAACAGTTAGGAATACAGTAAGACCCTCAAATTTCACAGTCATTTACAAATTAAAGAGTAAATGTAAGCCTGTCAGGCATTAATTTTTCTTTTTATTAATAAAGAGGGTAAAAGTTTCCCTGCAAGCATATATGAAAAAATGAAATTTATGAACATAACTTGGATAATGCCCTGTTCCCTCTGCTTTTTTCTTTGCTATTATTGTTGAATTACAACGGACTGAATGCTTCCCAATTTATAGTCTTACAAACTAATACCCAGAATGGCAGGGAATGATTCCACAGATTTTTCCTATTGACGTGCTAGTCGTGCGTGTGCCTTCTCCCAGAGGACAGTTCGGTCTCTGCCCTATCTCCGTAAGATTCCCCTATCATGAGTGTCTGTCAGCGTAAGTTACTGTGGTATTTATGATGTAGATACCTGTCTACTCATTACTGAACTGAGATCACTAACTTAATTTCTCAAAATAACCAAAGAGCCAAAGGTTAATAACTTTTGGCCACTATCAGTTTGCAGTAGGTTTGGACTGGCAACCTAGAAGTGAAAAAAAAAAAAAAAAAAAAAAAAAGTCCTCTATGCTCCATTACCAGTGCTTTGAACCATCCAGTCACATGGATTTTGATGTTTTGAGAGGGCGAAAAGAATGCAGATTGGCATGAGAATACCACATTAATTCAGCAGTTAAATGGTTCTTTGAGAAGATTCACTGACAGAAAAGAAGCATAGCTGTCTTTCTAAGCCCTCATCCTCTTTGGGCCTATACACATTTTCTGTGAAAAGTTGATTCTTTTCCTTCCTCCCCCCCTTTTTTCTTTTTTTTTTTCAAACAGCCTTTTATCATCTAACATGTGAAACAATTGTAATGTGAGGCATGTGAGCAGAGAGCCTTTGCCACTGGGCCCTCATAAATCTTGCCAGTTCCCAGTGAACAACACCAAATATTTGCAGCTGAGGAACATTTGGTCTGGCTTAAATTAACATATCTCAGCAGTCAGAAGTCATTAAGCTTTGCCAGTGATTTGAAACCATTTTTCCATTTCAAAAGCGACACTGGCTGTTACTTATTTTTCTGGATGAAGAAGGTGGTAAGGAACAAAAGCAATGAAATGAAAATGGGAGATACTAATGAAAAAAAAATGATAAAAGGGCTTTGAACTGCCTTTGGTAGATTTGTTATTAAGACTCTTTTTAAATAGCAGAGCACTTATGTATAAGATCAAATAATAATTCAAGATGATACACATTAATTTCAGTGGCAAATTATGTGATTTAAAGGCTGTGAAAATGTATACTTATTTTCTTCCTTAATCCCTTGTGAATATAGGCACTATCAGTTTTAAAAGCTGATGAAAGCTTTAAATGAAAAACAATAATCCAACCTTTTTCAATTAAAGGCTGCAAGTAGATTAAGTACTGGAGTAAAGAAATGTGCTGTTGTGCTTTGCAAAGATCACATCTGATATGGGTCTCTTCAGATGCTGGGGGCTGTGGAAAAACACCTCAAATCCTAAAAAAAAAAAAGGTTCCAAAAAACTGAAAGCAGGAAAAAGAAGCCCAATTGGTTTTAATGCAGGTAGAATGTGAGATCAGATTTTCCAAACCTGTTACTTCTGTATTATTTACATGGCACGTAACTCCTTTGTTCAGTTGGTAAATAAGTCATCATCTGAAAATCCATGAGAGCACCCAGCACCTGAGTTGTCAGAAAAAAAGCCCACTTCCTCACATTTGCAGTTATGATTACTGGCCTACAATTATACAATTATATTGCATATACAATTATATTATATAGCTCTGTCAGAAATCTCTATCAAAAATGGTTCATTATAGACAGTGAAACATGTGTTTGCCACTTCTTAAGAAGATAAATATTTCAGAGGATTTTGCTAAATTGCACACGCTGATTCCAATGCAGTTATGACTTCTGATCTATGTGTGAATAGTTCTAACTGAATACACTTATTCAAATTAATACCTCAATAGTTACTACAATTTTTCAGCCTCCATTAGTTTTGTTGATAAAGCTTTAATAACCGTGCGTGTTTTAGATTTGTGTTACTTTGAGAAGATACTTACGCTTAAAAGCATTCAAGTTTATCAAGCGCTATTAAAGAAAACCCTTGCATGTTGAGATCTTTCTGAGACCTTCAAACTTTTTAAAGTCTCTGCAGCTTTAGTAAAATAAGTTCTGTATAAAAAAATAGATACTCTGTTAACCAGATTTAAAAGACAAAAAGTTCTAAAAGGAAAACATTTATGGCTAACTAGGGTGTGCAAACGTTGCCAGAATAGCTATGTAATCAATTAATTTTCTGGGTGTGCTTTTCTTTCAGGGGATTTTATTTAAATAAGCTTCTTAAAGAAGCTTTTGAGAATACAAATGGTCTGCATTATGAGTACTATATAAAATGAATTCTATGATTTCTTCGCCACACATAGAGAGCAAACTATGGCATATGGATCCCGAAACACAGGAAACAAGACCAGAGTATTTGGGAATATGAAGATATTACACTAACTGTGCCTTGTGCTCTCAGATAAATGGTTTTGGTTTTCTTCTCCCATAAGAATGCAGCAAAATGAAGCAAGCATCTCATTTATTCACTGCTGCTCTTCAGGTCATGTTACAGTCGAAAAATACCAGAGGAAAATCTTTAGCAGGTTTTCTTTCATTAGCCACTGATACCATTTCCTTACCGATTTTCAGAATCATAGGGTGGTTGAGGTTGGAAGGCACACCTAATCTTGCCCCAACTCAAGACTAAGTCCAGTTGGATTTCGAATACCTCCACAGAGAGAGACTCCACCACCTCTCTTTGCCACCCTCACAGTAAAAAAGTCTTTTCCTATGTTTAAACGAAATTTCCTGTATCTCAATTTCTGTCCATTTTCTCCTGTCCTCCATAATTCTGTTTCAGTAGCCATTCCACCATTCTCTCTCTTTGGTCTAATCCTTTCGAACATAAACTGTGTCACCCTGTGCTGCAGAAAGAGAACAGCTCTGTGAAGTTCCCTCACATTATAGAAGGTTACCCTAACAGAGGTCGTCTTCTGTGGTCTCAAGTTGTAAAACATTTTCCAAAACCTACATGTTAATCTCATGTGGACAACCAAGAGAGACAATCCTTTAAAACCTTCAAGAGCAGGTTTGGAGGCATGTGGAAGTGCATTTCCTGCTCCATCCACTTTCTGTGTAACCCACGTGTTTAGACTGAACTAAACCGAAACAGATGCTTGAAGTTAAAGAGCGCGAATAAGCAATGCATCACACACACGCATCAAGGTAAAGAGGAGAATACAAAACTAAAACTCTGAGTTGGGAATAGCATGATGGAAGCACGCAGCAGGTCTAGAAATCAATTAATCATATGCATAGACACTTTGCCAAAAATATGGCTGCTTTCCAAGATCTGTTCTTCCAAGATCTCCAAACCTGTCATCGTGACTGTTTGGTGAAGCAGAGCTGTTATGTGGGAGGACCCAAGAAGGTGCTGAGGGTCCTCCTCTAAATTTAATCCTAGTTCTCAGTATCTATTTACTTAAGAAATCTTTCCTTTTTATCTCTTTCCCTCTAGCAGAAGAAACAGGAAGAAAGCAGATAGAAATTAAATGAAAAACAGGGCTACTTTGGCTTTCTCTCCCTCTCTTCTCCATCAAGGAAGCTGTGAAATCACCGAAAACAGAATCAGTCCCACTATTCAACAGAGAATTTTTTCTCCAGCCACATAGCCCACCATCTGGTTAGGTACAGGCTACAAACTGGCTGCAATAGTCAGGGTTTGTCCTGCAAAGCACTCTTTAATTGTTTAAGAAGACGAGTATTTTTTCCTCTCCCATGTCATATGGTGAGGTCAGGCTTTCAGGACGTTCACTAAACCTTTCATAGCTTACCGAGCAACAATATTCTGGATTTCATATAAAACATACACTTGTTTGAGACTATGCATATAGTTTGACTGCATTTGGGATATTTAATTACATTTCTCAAACTCCAAACATGTCTAAACACTGTTGTATCAGCGTACAACATAGATCCCCATGCAGCAAGATTTAGACATATTTATATTTCTGGAGCTCAAATAAATATCAAGCACAGAAGATACTCCTTGAGCCCTGTAGCTACAAAAAGTATTTCACGTGATTTATTATAGCATAGGAATATACGTAATGATGAAAATAAGCCAAGAAGTAGAGGATATGTCTTTTTTTTATCCCTTTGGAGACATCATAGCTATAACTTACGGGAAGAACAATCTAGAGTGAATTGTGTGACTCTATTATCAGCTGTGGGGTAAATAAAATAATACTCTATTTAATAGACCTGACAACAGCTATTTAATTTACATCATGAGATAAAGGCTACCTCTTTTAAAATGAGTTCACCAAAGCTAAAGTTGGGAACAGTTAATAACTGAAATGTTCAAGTTTGAAAGAATATGTATGGAACTTATAAAATTTGTAGTTCTTGTTTTAGATTTGGTATTGTGTAGAGGGAATTAAACAATATTGTTGAGTGGGTGATTGTTTTTTTTTTTCATTTTCCTTCCCAAAAAGAAAATGAAAAGAGATAAAGAGAAACTGAATAATAGCAATGGTTAAGTTCAGGCCTTATGAAATTGGTGCTAGCTACACAACAGAGAAAATTACCAACTGAACTTTAACTTTTGCAGTATCTTTGGAATTATGCCATTTTAGACAGATGTTCCTGGGCATAGATAATGCTTACAGAGTTCGGACTTTTAAAATGCACTAAAATGGATGTTATTTATAAAGGAATTAAAACACTGCACAATAGTAATTCTCTTGAAGTAAAGATTACAGTTTAAAAATTCCCCGTGAAGTACACGAGCAAACTTAACCCACTTAAACAGTCCCCTTGGTTTTCTTGGATGTCAGCTATTTAAAACAGTTACTTTGCCACTCAAACAATTTTGTGTCAACAGGAAATGAGTTAGACAATCTTTAATAAACACATGAAGCACAGCTCTACACACAGTTGTTTAATTATGAAAAGCAACTCATTGAAGCATAAAAATAAAATGCAAGAACTTAGGTTCAGGCAAAGGGCTTGGAACTCAGGTATGAATGCTTCCATTTTCATCTGTCCCGGCAGTATAGTAGCTTCCTATATTCTTCTCACTGCCATTTAATTTCTGTGGTCATTATTACATTTGTGGAGCTATGTTTGTGTTGTTAAATGAGTTGGGTATTAACAGTAATCAAGGTTTCATTTTCCTGTGCTAAGAAGGGAGTACAGATTTAGAGAAAAATTTCAAGTGCAGAGAGAACCAGCCACAAAATTATTTTTCCACTTGTGCTAGCTTCCACTGCAGCTGAAATTACAGAATGTACCTGATGTGCAGGATAGAATATACTTGCTCTTCTATGAAGCACTGTAGTGAACAGCAAAATGCATAATGGAAGTGCATAATCAAAGTAGATGCAATTAAACAGATTTGCAATTCTTGCATGAAATTCTGTTTTCATAATTCCGCTTTCAGAAAAAATTGCTGGGATCAAACTTAGGTCTACTCGTTCTAAAGTTCCACTAATAAGTCATCCTCCTAACTCCCTAACAACTTCGTTACAGTGGCTGCACTTCTTTCAAAAGTATGAGCTATAAACAAAGTGGAAAAGAAAAAAAATACCCCAAATCAGGACAACTAAGAAGTTGTTCATGTGTTATGTAAAAAACAATTACAGAAAGAGCTCTTAAAATAGTTCTCCATGACTTCGGATTTTTCCCTCAGATAGACTAAACAGGTCTTTTAACCAGTCTTTCACTGTATGTGAGCAAAACAATATCAAAATGTTATTTTTTACTAGTTATTTTATATAAAAAATGTTATTTTTTACTAGTCAGTATTTTTAGTATTTTTAAAGGTTAAGAAAAAATGTTGGTATAGGTTTCCTTCAGTTGAAAATAGAAAAATTATTTTAATGTATCAGAGAAGCCATCTATGGAAAGATACTAGACAAACTTCTATTGTATTGCACATTTTTTACTACAGAAGTCTGTACTAAAACGGTTAACATATCTTTTTCCCCTACATTTTTTCAGAACAGCTCTAATTTAGATATGGAAATTTTTCAAACTTAAATCAACAGCAGAAGTACTTGATTGAGTCTGTATTAAATTGTGCTCAATGTTAAGTCAGGTAGTCCACACATCTCGTATTTCTAATTAAATTTTTATGCAGCACTTAAAAATACTGTAATATAATATTAACAGTTAATTTAATAATTAAAATCTTATTTTTTCACAGCGACTTCATGGCTGGTGTTTACTTTATTTCTGTATCTGTATACTGCAAGTGAAAAAGCTGTATAGGGTATTTTTTATTAATATTATATATTTTACTGGGCCCACACACATACATACACACTCTCACACGCGCACACACACACACACACACAAAAAGGTTGGCCAGGAAATTAGACATCTTATCTGTGAGCTTGCTAAATAAGGACCAATAACCTAGGTCTGCAGTACTCTGTGTGATAACTGCTTTTACAAAATGAAATTTTGACTTTTTCACAGCTTAGCTACAAGTAGACACTATCAGTAAAACTGCATTTCTGTGCAATATGATGGGAAGTAAAAGATTTCAACATCTGACAGGAGAAAATGAACAACTGATAAACAATCTTTGAAATGTTCTCTCACTGCAAGGCATGCTTTTGATGATGATTTACATTTTTATTATTGTTGACTTTCAGGATGGGGCTGATGGTTGGCTAAACATACAATAACTGAAAGAACAAACCACATAAAATGCAAACCAAATCAAAAGAAAAAAACATGACTGGCATCATTTGCTTTAAAAGCTTTTGTTCATTTTTCTCTTTCTTTCAAGCACTCAGTAAATCTAATTAGAATTCAGTTCATTGGGAAAAATGAAAAAAAAAGAATAAAAGAAAGAAATTGTCATCGTAACTTTCTGATTCGGACATGGTAAATATTCCAGTTCCTCTTCCACTTTTCTCCTCCCACTCGAAACAAGAATTAAATTCTAATTCTCAGTCCAATGCACAATGAATGAATTAGTACTAACACTTAAAGCTCCTGCAGAGTCTTTCGTCAGCATTTGATGTTGTATACTAATCTGGCATTGTAGCTGTGGGGAAAAACAGTGTATAACTTATGAAAGATAATCATGCTGAAATGTCAATGAATAAAAAATGTGGTTTTGAAAAAGTGTGTTACTTTCTTGACAGTGAACTCATCAAAAATTTCTTGGTTCTGCGCTGAAGGGTAATGCAAGAAACAGACTCAAAATTGTTTGTTAATTCAGTTGATGAGTTCAGCTGAGTAAATAAATTGGAGTAAACAAAAGCATAAGCAATAAATTTATTTTGCTTTCCTGTTTTGAAGACAGTTCTTGAAAGATTTGGGGTTTTTTGGACAATCAGTTTTTCATTTAAATTAATTAAGATAGTTATCATTTTTAAAGCAGTAACATGACTGAGAAAAGTATCCTTTTAAAATTAAAAAATAATCGAAAGCATTTTAGGTTAAACCAATGTTAATTTAACTAAATCCTCATTCCCCTTGTAAATTACAATTAAAATTTTACATAATTGTTTCCTACCTGTTACTATTTAGTGCACAAATTAAACTCAAAATTTCATTAGCCATCCAGCTTTATCCTTTTAAATTGAATCAAGCAAATTAAATAAAACCGGTTATAAATGAATGCACCCTCATCTTAGTTCTTTAAGATTTTAATTATAAAAATTTAATGTTAAATAATCCAAAACAGAAAAGAGAAAAAACAAAAAAAAAACAACCCACAAAAATTTGTAGTAGGATTCTGTAATGCTAAAATCACTCTGGAAATGTATAGGACAAAAGGAAGAATTTTTTCTTATTTCTGTACCTATCTGCAATTCGATACTTCTGGGTTTCAGCTACGCATTCCATTCTTAATAATACCTATTTGTAAGGGTTAAATACATGGGATCAAGTTGTAGCTACTTATTTACCGTGTTACGCCATTTTAATCAGTGCTCAGAAGCACTGACACATAATTCAGCTCCTAGACAGCGATACTAGAGTTTATCGTACAAACTATTGGGATGATGGTCTAGCACGGGCTTGTACCGTAATTCCTGTTTGGATTGTTTATGTAGACTCAGAGATGGCTGTTGGTAACTGATGCAGAAAGGGAAAAACGGAGTCGCAGTGAAAGTAAAAAAATGGTAATCATCTCAGTTAGACAACTACGTCTTATTGTAGATTATAGTTTCCCAATGGTGTTGAGATGTACTGCTTTTATAGGCCAGTTAGAAAACATTGATTTTATTTTTGTGTCCGTTAGATAAAGTAGAACATAATATATTAATGTTTACAAAGAAGTTCAAAACCAATTATTGTTCAAAACTTATATTGACTTTAAGCAAAAGAATTATCTCCAGCCATTGTTTTTGAAAGTAAATAATTAATATATTACCTTGAGTCTTCCACCTCAAAAGTTACAATGGTTAAAGTATAACAGAGTGTGTAATGGAACAAAAGGAAATGTTTCCCATATAATATACACGATGAAAAATCAGAACGTAAGTTCAGAACTGATAACTGATGTTTCTGTTTAGAAATAGGCAATCAGGGAACTCAGTTATTCAGTTTCTGTGCAGCTTTCCCTTTACATTTCATACACCCCACCCTGGCTAACAGCTGGAACAGAAATCCTACCTGACTGACGTTTTGCACAAACACATCAAGCACAACCTGGGGATAATGACAGGCTAAGGACTCGCCAAAGATAAAGGTGTAAAAACAAAAATTCCACTTGTCAGCATAACTTTGGGTAGCAAAGCTACTGACTGGCTTCAGCAACTGTTTTCCAATGGGTAATAATTGAGTACAAGAGCTTATTTGTAGTGCTAACATGCAAGTTTAATGAGGTAGGACTCTCTTATGGTGAAATGAATGGACAAACCCCGATCAGACATTTTGCAAGAAATCCACTGAAAGTCTGGGAAATGTACAACGGTATGTGGCTAAAAAACTTCAATTTGAAAGAAATCCAATTACTTGAAATCATAAGTTGTATAAAGGAAGGGAGCCTGCAGATTTGCAATGTGAGTCTTAAACGTTTTGGATATTAAATGAAAGCAAGTGAAGCAGGGATTGCAATCCTAAAGATGACAGGATCATAGATATTGTTTTGCTGTAAATAAAATGTCCCGTTAATAAAGTCATGGCCCAGTATCCTTTCCTGAAACAAATATTATTCCCTTGTGTTTGGATGTCGTGCTGCTAAACAAAAGGGTTGCAATTTGATCTCTGACCATGCAGCGAAGCAAGATTTTCTTGTGTCCACATTATTTAGTGCTAGTACTTTCTAGAGCAGATGTGTTGTGGAGGGAGCTAATTGTAGCAGTCAAAACAGAGCCAGGCTAAAAGCTAACAATTAAGCAGTATGGACAATCAAGGATTCAGTGCTTAAGCTCACTCCCTAGCTCTCTTTTATTTAGCAGAATTTATGGCCTGTTACGTTGAGGCTTTGCTATGTAACAAAGGAGAAACGTGCCCTGAAAATGCAGCTAAAAAGTCATTGATGTTGTATTTTTATGAGTTCGTACAATGGAAAATGGACATGCTTTCACTCTTCCACAAATCAGACTGCTACAAACTGAACATATGTAGCTATTTTATTTGAACTGCAAAGATCGCATGCAGATGAAAATGGAACTTTTCATTCCAAAAAAAAGTCTATATTTCAGCAGATCTTTGTTCAACAAAGTTTTAAATCCCTTTTTTTTTCTAATCACGGATAAAAAAAGGTGCCAGATGCAGATCCTCATGTCAGGAAAACCAGAAGGCAGGCGCTCCCATCGCAGGGGAGAAAATACTTCTGCACACTCTAAGTTCAGTATTTGGAGAGGGCAGGCTAAATTTACTGCGTAGAGCTAAATACTTTCCTAAAAATTCTTCACATAGAAGAGACATGTGGGAGGCTGGTTTTAACCAGAATGATAATCTAAGATAAACCTCTTTAAACAAACCTTTGCTATACAGATTTATTTTTTTAAATTCCTCCATTTGAACAGTATTAAATCTTAGCTCTTGATTTAAATCATAGGTTGCAGGAAATTTTAGTCTCGTCTGATGAGACAAAAAAAATGCATAACTACATTGGCCAGCTGAGTTTTTAAATTCATATGTAAATGCTCTTAACCTGACACAGCATGTGACTGGTTAGATTTCATACGTGTCAACTTCCACAGGTATCTCCTATTGAGACGATCAATAATATATACCCTTCTATCACAAGGCATATACTGTAAACTGCTGCAGTGCATTCAGAACTTCTGTGCTCAGAGATGTCTCATGCCCAGTATTTCTAATAGTCATTTTCTGAATGTTGAACTGGTTAGAAATATGCTCAGTGAAAAAACATTGTGGGAAAATAATCGTCCCAGATTGTTTGCAAAATGACCCATAATAAAGTGTTCCTTTTAAAAAAAACATAAATGTTAAAATAGTATAAGGTAGCTTTGGCAAAATAAATATCTATTTGTCCTAGACTACCAGGTGCTGAAATGTCCCTATTACTAGTGATAACTTGAACAATTGTTTAAGGCATTTTAGCTATATCTGCAGGGCTCCAGTGGTGAGTCTTTTCTCCTGCGTACAACAAATATCTTACATTGCCAATCTCCTTTTGTCTCACTGCCAAGGTCACGGCCAAGAAACAGACTGAATTTTTCCACTTTGTTAATCTGGGGTTTCTGGAATTTTTTCGGAAACGCAGGAAATTCTACGTGCCTAGTAAAAAGCAAGTCATTTGTATAACAGTGGGCAACGGTATCAAGTGTTCTGCACCTGTTTTACACTCCAGCACAGTAATTTCTGCAAAGTAAACAGTAGATCTCAGGGTCAGATTACAAATTCTAGTAGGCTGTTTGCTAGATTGCCGCTTTGTTTAACCTTTACACTTTCATTTAGAAAGGAGAAAGTATCATTGTCACACCAAGAGGGCAGTTAAAGAGTTTTAATTAACTGTGGAGGTAATTAGACCTCCCAGTTTAACAATTATCAGACAATTCTTTTCTCCTCTAAGTCCTTTAAAGTTGCACGGTTTTTTATGAGGAACAAAATTCATTTCATAAATACTTCGCAAAAAAAGTGGATAAAAGACTACACAGAAAGAAAAGCTGATTCTGCTATGAAATTATCTATTTCCTTTTTCTAATTTAATAACAAGTCAAAATCTATCAGCTTCTCATCCACCACTCCGTGCCAAAGTCCAATTCTAATCCAATTGCTCCTTTTATTAATCCCCCCTCCCTTCAGTCTCCTGAGCTTCTGCTCTGTTTGGCCCACTGTGATATTCACACGTATGACAAAGGTGAAAGAAAAACCTCCCTCCCCTTCTTTCCAATAAAGTTTGCTGTTGACAACTGTAGTTTGAACAGCGTCTGTCCTTACAGTTATTTGAAATCTCTGATCCAGCCCTCTCTGTCCCTGCAGAAGACAAGACCTCTAGTCACGGGGGACATTGCTCATCAGTTCTGATTCTCAACTTCGTTTCTTGAGATGTAGATATACTTCAAAAAGCAAGTACTAGCATTCTTATCCCCAGAATCAAGGCAGGAATCCACAACATTAACTCCCCTGAATACAAAACATAATTATAAATGTAGATATATTAAGTATATATATGTAGGTTCTTTAAAGCAGTAAAATAGAAAGCAATACTTTGTTCAATGGTTATTCTTAAAGAAAAAAAAAAACCTCAAGGCAGGGGGGAGGGCTTCTTTTGCTTGCATTCGTCATTACAGCTTCACCTGAGATAACTGCACGACAAGTGTGGATATTTGCCATACACCTATATTCCAATACAGAGCCTCTGCTGAACACGGTGCCTGTTGTATCACGTATTTGTATGCATTTAGAACTACATTTTACTCCTAATAGCTTCCACGTGAAGCTCACAACTTTTCAGAAAATGATTAAGTAAATTTCTCACCAGTACAGAAGCAGATGCTACAGATGAAGACATGAGTCGAACAGATCACAAAAGCACTGACAGAGGTGTGACAGTGACAGACAGGAGAGTTGAACCCAGGTCTTTACATATAATGTGTGTTTCTTTCCTCAAAAAAAAATTCTTGTTGCATTTAATTATTACAAAATGTCTTTTGGACACATAGGTAAGAATTTTAAATAATATGAACCCATGCTGATTTTAGTCCTATTCACTTAGGAAAAGATGAGAATTCAGCTTGTTGGTGACAAACAAATTATCATGCTTTAAATTTTAATTGGAAGCTGATAGGATAACCAAAAAGAGACAAAGTTTCAAGAAAAGCAGGAGGAAGCTAGAAAACGTAAACAGCTGAAAGTGCTGAAATGATGACAGGAGACAGCCAAGAAATGAACAGCATTTGGCCAGGAGGAATATTTTCTCTTTTGGTTGAATTACTGTGTGAAATAAAAATGAAAACAGAAGACCAACATCCAACATCAGCTCAGGAGTCTGAGGTGCCATCATAAACCTCTTGAGATTTGCTCTCATTATATTAACCCGCCCAAAACCATAGTGTAGTTATAAGCTGTGTGAATTCTCAGTTGCTTATCATTTATTCTACATGTAATAAATCCTTATTTGTAATATGCACCATATAATGGAGTAGTAAATATTTCCAATTAGCTTTAGTGTCACAGTCCTCAAAAACTGATGCATTTATGTTAATATAAAAGCATACATGGAACATTTTATCATGCATTAGAGATTTTAATCAGGTAATCTGCACGGCATCTGGAAACCTAAGCAGAGGCAAAGTCTGCTATAACAAAGGCACTGTAACAGTTCACCTTCAGTGAAGAACAATAATGCATTATTAAATTCACTTTCCTGCTCAGTGGTTACACTTAGCTGACCACAGCAAATTTGCTCTCTGCCTGGTCTTCACAAGTTGGCAGAAAAATAGATTCTGTCACATTTAACGGGTTCTGAAAATGACAGGATGCCTCTCTTGGTTTAACTATAAGCCATAATCTTTCAGAAGTAAATATAATTACAAATGCCTTTTGTCACGTAGTTCTTAGGAAGGATATTATATGTGGGTTATTAGAGTAGTAGATCTCACTATGTACTTGAATATCATTAGAAGCCAGAATTGATACTGCACAACAGCAACTTCAAAAAAGAATCAGATTTCTATTTTTCTTTGATCCTAAATGACATCATAATTCTTAGAAAACAAAGACACAGACATCAAATTCCTTGAGTACGGTCAAACTGTTATCAGGAGATATTACTCCTTAAACTAACATCAAAGAAAAACCTATGTTCTCTTTTGTCCGAAATCCTGTTTTAATCTTATTCTACATCTATTAGTCATTTGCTTTGTTTTACATACTTTTTACTGAAAGAACTTTTAAGAAAACTGCCTTAGACTCAGGGTTCAGTGATGAAGAATTATTGATTAGGAATTTAATTAGCAAAAGTCAGCAAAGTTATATACAACAGAACTTGGTTCTTTTTGGTTTCTAAGGAGTTTTATCATGCTGCAAGCATGATAAGAATCTGCTCCATATGATGACATTCACTTTCAGGTAGAGGTCTTGAACCAACACTGTATACCACTTAAGTCTTGGTGAAGTGCAATTTAGGTCCTAATTAAGATCTGTTAAAGAGTTTTAATTAGCTTTGTCTAAGTAACCAGTTTAGCAATTATGAGACACATTTTTTCTCCCTTCAATTCAGGCAGTTTTATTAGCAATATCTTATCTCTAAAGTGGGAAGTATGTAGACTCATTGAAAGACAGGCTTGGATCCTGGGATCTGCTTATGGCTTTTTATTACTTATTTAGGTACAAATTATTTAGGTACAAATTATTTAGGTACTTATTACCTATCTAGGTCCAAAAAATAAGGTTTCTTAAGTCCTCAGAACAATATCACAATGACACTGTACTCAAAACTCACATCAAACATAATAGTCATATTCCACCCAAGTGGAATTACCACCTTGTGTTAGGTAGTCCGTCCATAACATATTTAATTTAGGTGTCTGGATTGAAAATTCTGGGATCTAAAATGGCATGGAAAGTTTATAGCTTAAATCCACCCTTTCTGAGAACAGCAGTGCCGCACTTTGGACATGAAAACAACTGAAGTCTTCCTGGACTTTGACTAAATGCTTCCGATAGTCCTGATCACTCTCCAGCAGAAAGGTATTTATGACCTTTTTAAATGATTAAACACAAGCTCATAGAATCATAGAATGGTTTGGGTTGTAAGGGACCTTTAAAGATCACCTAGTTCAATCTCCCTGCCAAAGGACATCTTTTGCTAGATGAGGCTGCAGCCCCATGCAACCTGACCTTGAACGCTTCCAGGAATGGGGCAGCCAACGTTTCTCTGGGCAACCTGTTCCTGTGCCTCACCATTGTAAAAAATTTCTTCCTTATGTCCAATCTAAGCCTCTTTCAGTTTAAAACCGTTGTTGCTTGTCCTGCTGCTACAGCCCTTGGTAAAAAGTCTTTCTCCATCTTCCTTAGAAGACCCCTTTAAGTATTGCAAGTCTGCAATAAGGTCTCCTCAGACCCTTCTCTTCTCCGGGCTCAACAACCCCAGAGAGGTGTCCCCACCCCTCTGATCACTTTTGTAGCTCTCCTCTGCACTTGCTCCAACAGGTCCATGTCTTTCCTGTGCTGGGGACCCCAGAGCTGGACACAGTACTCAAGGTGTGGTCCCACAAGAGCAGAGTAGAGGGGGAGAGTCACCTCCCTTGACCTGCTGGCCACACTTCTGCTTTTGTCACAGGTGGACAGTGGTGACTGATGAAATTTTCCAGTTATCTACAAAACTACCTTGAGATATAGGAGAAGTTTCTCTTCTGTCTGCTATCTGAGGAAATTCCATCAAAAGTAATTAATTCAGGAATGTATTTTAGTCATATCCCCTTCTACCTGTGAAGAAAATCCAGGTTAAACTTAGATTAAACCTTTTGTTAAACCCATTCCCCTGACTAGTTCCTCTTTCAAGAGCAAAGCAATGTAAGAATGAGCATGACTCTATTCCTTGCTTACCTGGGCACTCTCCAAAGCATGTAGAGTCCTAAATTGAAACCACTGCTCCTGTTACCTACCTACGAAATACCGGACTTCAGTCCTTTTCTTCCAAAACAATGTCCTAACCACCAAGCCATGCTTGCAGCCACGCTCGTGGT
>NC_086284.1:46512101-46579601 GCF_963924245.1 Chroicocephalus ridibundus
GATTTCATAAGTATATTAAATATCCTTATTTGGGGTCATCATCATTACTATATGCAAGACATGGGAAAGAATGAAAAGTATTTTAAAACCCTGTAGTAGGTAAGCACCTGAAACTGCAGGACTTTGATTCCAAAATGAAAGCTCAGCTGCCTATCAGTGATTAATTTGGAAGTTTTAAGGCCTCTCAGCTAGACACAGTCTTTTGCTGTACAACCCGCTTTAATCCAAGACATCCTCTTCCCCATTATGGTGTTGCTTTCAGCTATATGTTATGCTGGTTTTACCATTTACTTCTTTTAAAAGACTTCTGACCGTCATAACTTCAAATCTAGCTATATTCCTTCTGACAAATATAGCTCAAGTTCAGCTTTTAATTACACCTAGTCTGCTTGGGAGTTTTATGGCTAAGAAGGCACTATCTCCTCCAAAATTTTAAAGAATCAGTGTGAATCAGTCTAGTGAACTCCATTAGCTTACGTGAAAGATCAGAGATATGACTCATCTCTAAAACCCAAACTAAAGAAGTTTATACCAGAACTGGGTGAAGGAGAAGCAAGCAGAAAGGCAGACTTTTTCCTGACTCAGTCTTTTGGGATCCTAACCAAGCTTTTCAAGTCCAAAGACAGACCTCTTTAGAGGTATAAAATCAGTGATTATTTTGCAAAGTATCTTCCTAAATAGCATAGTGAAAAAACTGATGCCAATCATCCAGATGTTAGATGCACCTTCAAAGTGGAGAAGCTTTTTTCAACAACAGAAAGTTGAAAGGTAGGAATAAATCAAAACTGCTTCTTGTTGAACTATGACAGTACTGCTCCATCTCAGAGGAAAAACCTGAACCCTCTGCACTCAGGGAATGAAGTATCTCTGAGAATTCACTGTGACCATACATTAGATGCAATGCTAGCAGAATCTGTAAGAACCGTATTATTTCTCAGAACAAAAATCTGAAAAAGATTATGTGGAAATAGTGTAACAATAGAGTAACAACATAAAAAATAAGTTAATAATTATATACAAATTACCCATACTATTTCAAGGAAATACTATCTATCTCTAGGTCGCAATTCTCAGTAAAGGCTTTTCAAAACTGATTTTTTTGGTATTTTGCGTTTGGACAACTTAGAGAAAACTTAGAACTAAATGCAGGGCAGATTATTAGCACTTTTGAAAGAGTTCCCGCAAGTAGTCTCAAGTGAAAGACATTCTTAAAATTTTGCTGTAACAAAATTTCCGTAACAGCAACTGTAAACATAAAGTGGTACAAAAAACCCCTAGAAGGTAAGTGTTTTCTTCCATTAAAGCCAGGGCATCCGTTCAAGTGTGTTTTCAGAAAGATGTATGACTCTATATTCCCATTAAACTTACAGAACAATTATATGTTTCTTAATGTCTTCAGAATTCAGTTCTAGGGCAGCTAGACACATCATGTATTCTTTCCTTCTTTTGCAAATGCATTTTTTTAACTAGCAAAATGGAAAACTAAAAATAGCTACTTTAGAGAAACAGAACCGTATTTGTGTGGTCATCTTCATGGTGTTATGGGACGCATCCTCTCTTAGTGGGAACAGCCATAACTTCGTCAACTTCATTCCCTATAACATATCTTTCCTAGCAGCAAACACAAAGGGAACTGATGATTTTAAAACTGCAATGTAGTAGCATGATAAGAAAAGTTCTTTTGAACATCTTATCCATTATGATTACATCTTCTGTTTAACATTTCATTAAAAAACCGAAAATGAGCACACAAACTATTTCAAAGGGGTTTTTAGCTCCACTCCCCTCAATATGTAATAAAGACCATCAAAGACTAGAAAGACTATTCAAATATCTATTACATGAAGGACACATAATGACCACTGAAAAGAAAGACAGAAAAAAAGAAAAGACACAGAAGAAAAAAGTACCTTCGGGGAACTGTTTGGGGCACAAGGCACAAAGAAACTGCATATGCAGAGTTGTTTTAACAGATTTAGAACATTCTGGATTTCTTGTATACATGCAACTCATTTGAGCGTATTCAG
This sequence comes from Chroicocephalus ridibundus, assembly GCF_963924245.1. Lineage (NCBI taxonomy): Eukaryota > Metazoa > Chordata > Aves > Charadriiformes > Laridae > Chroicocephalus > Chroicocephalus ridibundus. The sequence goes on from NC_086284.1 coordinate 46,514,129, forward strand.
AAAGTTAGGCATGTCCAAGATGCGTTTGAGTCACTGTAAGTATAGAATAAGTGGTATGCACATATGTACTTTTGCTGCAATGAGCCCAGTTGACCTGGAATGTTTTGGAACTGATGTGAACGTTATGAGTGAAGTGAAAACTGCACAGCAGATCTCCCACAAACTGTGTCAAAACTAATACTACCCTAGCAGAATAAAGGTCCTTAGTAGCAAACAAATCTGGAGAAGAACTGCCTGGTTGGAGGATGGCTTAGTTAGACTCTCTAGAAATATTCCTATCCAATATTTTGCTGAGAAAAAACTTTCAGAAGTTTGTACTACCTTTGCGCTCCTTCTTGCATACACATACTATTCATATCCTAGTCAAGGATATGAAAGGCTTCTGTGTTTTCTGTGCAACAAAAAGAGATGTTTTCTGGCTTCTTAGTAAAGAACAGCCCATTATGAAAAAACTTGCAATTTCATTTTTCACCTTTGTAGTCCATTAACTGTAATAGTTTTTAATGTACTTTAAGCATTCTTGAGCCTCTTGGGCTGAGTGAAAAGACACGCCAACAACCAGAGTGTCTAAAGGTTATTTTGGTGATACCAGCTTTCTTGAACCTTTTGTTTAGTGGGTCTTTATATTATCTGTCATAGGTTACAAATTTGACTCCTATCTGTTCAGAGTTTGAGGAGTATTTAAAGCTCAAATCAAGATCACTTTCACAATGTGCTAGATGATGTATAAACACATAGCCTGAACTCACTATCTTAAGGAATTACAATCTAATATATTGTAATTTAATATGTAATATTTAAGAACTGAAGTAAGAATGTAGACCTTAAATGTGTCAACTGTAAATATTTTTGCATATAGACACCCGTCAAGTTCTGTTTATATTGTTCTTGTTACATTAAAATGGAATATTCACTAAAATAAACATATAGTGTAAGTATTTCTGTGTGCACGTATGTATACACAAATGAAAACGAACAGATAAAGTATCTTAACACAAGCAGCTGGACAGCAGAACTGTGAATGAAAACTCCTCTGTAGGTTACCAGTAGGTCAACTGGTAACAACTCTCTTCAAAAAAGGGCTTTCTCAGAGAACTAACTAAAATAACACAGACCAGAAACAGAATTTAAGCAAAGTTCCAGATCGCTTGTTTGCTGACTTTGCTAGAGGACAGCTCAGATAGAAGAGAATTGTTGTTGACGCTAAAACTTCCTTTGAGGCTTTTGTATTTATAAAAGCATACTCGTATGTGTTTCTGTATTTATCAAGGTGAATAAGCTCATATTGTTGAGCATATATTCAACAATGTTTCTACATTTATTAAGGTGAATAAGCAAGCTTGATATATATTTGCACTATGTATAGATTATAAAATAATTTACTGCTGATAATGCGGAATGAATACCTAACTATATAGGATGACATACTTATCATTAGTTCCCTTTTTGATGCATGACTGCTAACAGGAAATTACAATTCTAACTATAACTTTGGAATCTTTAAATTATTTTCGATTTTGCACTAAGGATATTTTGGAATTTTAGTATTCTATTTTATAAGATAATAGCCAGAGGTCTAAGATTGCTCACATCTCTACAGGGCAACATAAAATAAAAACGGAGAGAAAGAATGGGACTTCTTAATATGTGGATTTGATAAAGTTATACTTTAATTGCTGCTATCATAGTAGTCAAGAAGCAGTTATTGTTGATTATCTGAAAATTACTTAAGAAATTTCCACTAATATCGTGGCTTAAAAGCTTTTCCGGAAGAAATAGTTTAGCTTCTTTTGTGACCATGGTGAATATTTTATATTTTGTTATAGAAAACAGCATGCACATTTTCAACAAGAGAGTGTCCTTCCCATAACACCTCAAATAACGTATTCAATTTAAAATGTAAGCATGACATTCAGGCTTCATTTGCTGTTGGTGTCAATCTAAAAAAATATAAATTGATGCAGTCAGAAAATTCTAATCTGATGCCCTAGGGCCAGATCCAATAAAACACTTAGGCATCTAAATTTGGTGTTGAAGCAACTAACTTTTAGGTGTTTGTCCCCTAAAAGGGAATCTTGGGCTGAAGTGAACTGGATCTTGCATTCCTATATAGTGTATAGGGTAGGTATTGCCAGGCAGGTACCAGTTAGGGGGTGTTACGAGCATCCACTGCCTCCAACATCACTTAACTTTACCCAAACCAGGTACTGCAAATTGGGATCTAATGAAGTTAACAAGTAGAACTGCAGACTGCCGAAAGGAAATCATAGGGAGCTAGTAAATAGATAAACTATGCCAACAGGACTGAGCTATAAATTCCACCTTGCAGATCCCATATGACCAGAGTCTGGGTCATAAGGGCAAAGGGACAACGGAAAAATATATTTCCCTCTTTTGCACAAAGCACAGTGATTAGGGATAGTGCCCAGGAAATGTCTCCCAAGTTCAGTTCCCTCTTCTGCCTACAAGGAATTAGGATCCGCATCTCCAAGGGGTGTGTAGTTAACTTTCAAGCCATTGATTATTTTGAACCCTTCAGATCAATGAGTAAGAAGAGGACCAGGATTCAGCAGCCTAGCCCTTAGGTTCTCCTGCTATTTCTAGATTTAACAGACAACCTTGCCGAAGAGCTGAATTAGTATTCAGCCTCATAGAAAACATCAAAAATACACTTCTCACAATTTCAGAATGGCAGATCTGCAGGACCTCAGATAACAGCTGAGCAGCATAAGTGATAAAATATACCTCACCAAAACTGAGGGACTATCTAGAGCAAACTCTTTGAGTCATAGGAACTTTACTTCACCTGAAAAGACTCAGAGCCTTAATTTTAATGTAAAAAACTGAATGGATCTTTTCTAATATGGCTCCTGTACTTCATGTAAGTCCTTCTTGCGAAATCTGATCTAATAAAACCACATGTGCATCATTAAATAGTCCATAATTACAGGTTACAAAATTATATACTTGGTTTTGATGATGGCTGTCAAGTACTTGAACTAACATCGTGTACTTGAACTTATTCCCTTCTTCCTAGGATCATTTGCAGTCCTACAGCCTGCTTTCAGTAAATTTGGGAAATCTGTTATGCTCTAATAAGGAAAAAGTCCTGGAAATGTAGGATAATTGACTTCTCCGGTCATACAGATAGCGACATCTTGAGTTATGTATGAACTGTGGGGCAGAAGTCCTCTGCAGTGTCTCCTGCAGTCCCCCCGAGTCCAGACCAGGAACCTGGCTGGACCACAACATAACACTTTGCAAATCTAAGTTTTCTTCTCATGGAATCCAGGGAGTGGGTGGAACTTCAGACGCGTACATTGCGTCTTGCCCCAATATGAAGCTAGGGCTAGGACGTGGCCAAGTTGCACCTCTGGAGTCAGCAGCTGGAAAATGTTCCCAACACCAACGGTTGACACACGATCTTTGAGAACAGAAACTCTTCCTGTTTTCCTGCAACAAATATCGACCCAGAGCCCCATGCAAACTTTCCAGTTTTAATAGGCAGCAAATCAGATACATAGAACCTAATTTAATCCTTGGTGGGATAATGACAACCTGACTCCAGTGGAAGCTGAGGTCACTCAAGGCTGTGCACACCAGAACCTGAGAACAGATTTTGAACGCAGTCTAAGGGCAAATAAAAGAAAATCCAAACAAAATGGCACAAGAGATTTACTGGTAGTTTAAACCACCCCAGTAAAATAAATTCTTGCCACCTATAATGATTCTGGCTGAATTTTAAATAGAAATGCATATAATCTTCGAAAGACTGGATACCCTCAAACTGGTATTCAGTTTGCAAGTGGCAAAGAACTGTTTCTAAATGTACTACACTATGTTGAGTGGACTGGGTAAATTAGCTCCCTTCTTTTGCGTTTATAATAGATAAATGGTATTTTCTCTCCTGTATCCAACTCATAGATCAGGTTAGACAAATGATTCACCTCTCTGACATATGCTAAGTCTTTTCAAAATCTGGTATGTTGATCAGTTGTCTCTGTTATAACTTTGCCTCTTTAAATTCTCTGTTGACTGTAAATAAATTTTCCCTGAGCTCAGATCACTTCCGAGATTTTTGGTTTTCATTTTTTTAATGGAAGAGGGGACAAGAAGAGAAAAGACAGGGCCTTCTTTACCAGGTAGGATCTCCCAGGTTCTCCCAGGTTCAATTTAAAGCCATTTCAGTTGCAGCTGATAGATTTCTGCCAACAAAAGTGGCTTAGAAGAAAACATAATAATGTTCAAATGTTTCGTGATACTTATTCTGAATTTCTGTTTTCCCCTCTTTCTTTTTCTTTTGAATCAGATGATGAAGGTGATGGGGTTTCAACAGTAAGAGCACCACCACCTACATATGTTTGTTTGCATCTTTAAATATGATTGCATTCTGACTGATTTGCAGTGGTAAGCAACAGTTTGGGAATCTGATTGCAAGCTCACAGTGACAGAAGTAGATAATTACTATCTCCACAAATATCTCTAAGTTAAATCACTTGTTTTAATACAGATTAGATTAGTATTAAAGTTACAAGATTGGTATGTGAGACATGATAAATGTAGTCATGACAGAAAACAATTTTTAATTTAGTATACCCTATCAATCTAGATAGCCCATGAATATTTACCATTAATTCAGTAGGCTGGAACAGAGGGGGTAAAAGGAACAAGAAATAGGTGGTTTGACCTAAACAAGGACTGAGGAAAAAAGGGAATTCTCAGCAGTTTTACTGAGAGCGTTTCTTGCAAAAACGTGAACTGGCAACAGATTGGAAAATACGTTTGGGGTACCATTATAAACAAAGCTTTCAAAAAGACTGAATGACATGAGAAAATAGTAGCAATTCTTAATATGTACTTCTCTTTGCAGGATTTACCAGTCTGATTACACTTAAACGAGTAACTTCAAAGGCTGAAATAAAATCATTTATGGAAATTCAAAACAAACCTATTTGATCACATCATACTTCACAGCGGGGATACAATTTGCAGGGGCTGAGTGAGGGCATAGTATAAGCTAAAACAGGTTGTGTGTGCAATGAACCAAACTAAATGGTTTATATAAAAGAAATGTTGTTTCCATTAATTTTTCTGGTAATCCTATTAAAAATGCCACCTGTCCAGAATAGAATAGTCCAGATTTTAATTCTTTTTCATATCTCAGTGTTCAAACACAAGGCAGAGAAGGTATTGTAGCTGTTAAAATATGGCACAAAATGTCTTATTCTGGAATCTTCATTACTGCAGCAGTTTCTCTGGCTCTGTTTCAATGGCTGGCTATTATACCTTTTACTTTTCCTCTCATTTTGCTCAAAGAACTGATTTTTCCGATAAGCCCATGGAATATTTTTTAAAGGATATGTCATATTACTAACCTCTCTTTCGTGAAAATGTTTCTAGTCCGTAACAGTTAAAATTCACATACATTAAGTAAACATAACACATGGAAATTCCACCACCACCCCTCCAAAATCCCCTGTAACAACCCTGAACAGGAACTTAACTTTGAATACCAACAGAGATGAAATGGTGTCATAATCAGCATAAGTGCATGTGGACTATTCACCTAGATCAAACACTTTGGTCATATACTCAATTAAATTTAAATCCCATTATATAATGTGTACCAGCCTCATTTTATGCAATTCCCTAATTTAATGGCTTGGTATTAGCCTTTTTCCTTTTTGCACACATGGACTAATTTTCACGGTGCTCAGTCCCTTTGGGAAGTAGGTCATTAAAGTCAACTGGATGGAGACAGAAAGTTAATACCTAAACAGTGTTGTATAACGGCCAGAGACACAATAGTAATATAAAACTGTTTTTCACTCATCCCTCTCTGTAATATTTAAGAAATTCCTCCCTCATATAAATATTCTTCATTAATCTCAAGGACCACAAAATAGAAGAATCAAGAAATTTAGCAGCCTGTTATAATTTGTGAAACAATGAAAAATAAAGATAAAATATCCCAATTAAAAAAATAAAAATCACAATTATAATACTGTTTAGCTGTCGAGACAGTACTTGTTTTACGCTGAAACAGTAAAATCATAATATTCATATTACCTTTCTCAATGTGTATTCTTTTTGTCTCATGTCCCACGTCATGACCAGCCAGATCACCCTCCTTAGGTCCAGGCAGGACATTAGGTGACAAACCCATCAGCATTTGGTTCATAGATAGCCCGTTCTGATGGACAGCTGCTAGACACAAGCGCAGGCAGAAAGAAAATGAGCCGTCATATTAACAATACACTTTTGTGCTTATTTTATGTCGTCTTCCTCTTAATTATACAAGAATTCTAACAATCACAAAGTTACTTAATTAGTGCTATCAGTATCCATGCAGCGGGAGAGCTTCTTCCTGTTACTTCTGGTTTAAAATAATTAATTTTAAAAAGAAGAATTCAGTATCTTTGGATGAAGTTGGATATTTGCAAACATTTTCTTGCTTATTTAACAAGAACTGAAAGGCAAAATGAAGCAAACCAAAAGAGAATAGAAGGTTCTACTTGAGATACTTACTGATTTATTTTTTTAAGAAGTTAGTTGTACAAAAGTTCTTGTTTATTAGCATGCCTAATATGCAGTCTCTAACTTTTTAAAATGAAGCATTGTGGCCTCCTAGGTGATAAACGCTGTTTTTCAAAATATACTGCGCGACAGCAGAATTGCTTATTGGCTCGTCAGGTAGCTTGAAATATCAGAAAGAGCTATCACCAGATAGCTCTTTCCAACAGTTCTCAAACAGACCTTCATGAGTCTCAAACGCACCTCATAAATCCATATAAGGTAGCTTATACATATTTGCAAGCGGCTTATGCCAGTTCCATCAAAGCATTTTTTTGTACGTAACCCATAGTAGTAGTAGTCAACTTACTCTTGCTGGCACCACAAAAGCAGATGTGCATCAGGTGTGATGCTACCAAATCAGATAGGAGAGAAAAGTTATTTCATAAATAAACAAGTCACTGAAGTCATCCAGTATTTAAGGAACTCTGCTACGTTCACATGGGAAGAAATAATGTGCAAAGGTCCCACTCCTCTCTCTCTCCTGATAAGTAAGCAGAGTAAGCTGAACAGCACCATTTCTTAAAAAAAAAACCCTGTCATTCCTTAGCAAAACCAATAAGTATCTCTCAATTTAATTTTTTTTTTTATTTAGAGGACAATAGAAAAGGTCTTCAATGGTTGTAAAAAAATTTACTATTCAGTCAATTAAAAAAAAAAATAAAAATCCAGGGTTGTGAGGTTTGTTCCCAGAACTTTACGTATGAACTCATAAAATCCTGGCGAAATAGACAGGTAACAGTATACGGGATGCCAGTTTAATCTGCACTCTGAATCGTCCAAGTGATAAGAAAACAGAATTTTCAGCTTGTCATGGTCAGGCCTCATTTATTTTCTTTGCTAAGTCATTTTTCATCACATAGTAATGAAAGATCTTTCATCTGAAGGTCAACGAGGAGTCAGCTTCCTGAGTCTGCGGAGAGCCTGAAAGGAAGCAGTCTAAAAGACACATGTGCTGCATCTAATCAACACGACTACGTATTTCATACAGCTATTTCATGGCCTTCTATCTGCATGCCAAATCCTCCAGTTTCACCTCCTGACAAATGCCACTGTGGAAAGATGCCTTAAAAGCACAAAAACCTGCAATGGAGCAATAATAAAAGGAATGGACAAGTGTAATATGAATTTAAGGAAATATGCACAATATAGTAAGTGTTTTAAATGTTAATTTCCAGGCAGTTGCACTGGAATATCATAGAATTCAGGGTCTTTGCCATGTAATTTACATCCTCTATGGAGACTTGATAAAAATGGTACCACTCTGAGACACCGTGGCATAATTTCACTCTGCCCCTTGTGAGCTATGAGGTGATAATACTCTCTGTATTATACTTCTCACCGTTACAAATTTTTATATTTAAAAAAATCATAAAGTATGCCCATTTTTAAACTGATTTAACCTAATTCTTCTCTTTACCAAGCAATTCTGCCACGTAAAATGTTGCTTGTGTAGTCAGATTCAATTTAGACGTCAAACCAGAGTAACCAGATTAAATAAAACTCAGTTCCTTTAAAAAATGTTTACGCTATATGTTCAGTTCTAAAAACTAATCTAGCAAATTGCTTCCCGGCTGCAATTCTGTATTCCATAGCTCATATCTTTATGTTTAATATGACATGATGGCAGTTTATATCAGTACCTGTTAATGTAGTAACAGATATTACGATACTGTAAACTGGGGAACATAATGTTGGGAGATAGTTATTGCAGCTGAACTTCCGAACATGATACATATGAGATCTATTTAAGACGAGGGCATTTTGATTAGAAAAACCAGCTGCACCTAATCAAATTTAAAGTGGTGACAAGGAGAAGAATGTGACCTACGGATTCTGTCTGAAGAGCTCTCGGTCCGTGCAGGAGAGCTGGACACACTGCTGCTTCGATGAGAGGATGGATGGCTGCCAGGTCTTCGGCCCTCTTCAAGAGAAGGAGCAGGAGAAGGGCTGTCTGGAACACGCTCCTAGACCCCAGGAAAGAACAATTGCAAAAAAAGGCAATGTTAAACTAAACCTCTGTGGTTTCCAAACATCAGGTCCCTAAACACTACCTCCCTCCTAAATCACAACCTATTCTTTCCTCTGTTGAGGTGTCCAGGATTTGCAGAGTATTCTCAAAGGAAACGTAGCAATTTTTGGACACGAGACCTTATGTTTTAGTATGCAATGTGAGCGCTGCTCATCCCATCAGGCTTTTAAACTGCCTTCTGGACTGCTTATAAAAATAAGGTTTCTGTTTTGCTTTTGAGTGTTGTTTTTTCTCACTTCTATCAGCATGCTGTTGAACTGGAAATATACGTTTTGTTTACTGGCTTACAGACCTCAGCCTTACGTGGCGAGGACCAATGTACTTTTGTAAATAAATAAAGACCAGTCATTGTTGGTTTAGCTTATACTGAATTTTACTCCACATTTTAATTTTGAACCGGCTTCTTGAGCAATGAGATCTTACAGAACTCCTCTGGATCATAAAGGAAATATAATCTCCCTACTGAACTTATGTTAGTAATGTGGCTGACAGTCCAAACCTCTGTTGATACCATGGAGCACAAAACCTAGAATAAACCACATTTTTTGGAAAAGTGTGGCTATATCACTACTTAAAAATGGGGAAAAACACCCATTCACATTTTTCTGTCCAGGGAGAAGCCTGGCATGGTAGCCAGGAGGAGCTATGACGTACTTCAAGATGTTCCTTGATTTTGAAAATTTGAGCACAAGGACTGTGATGGTTTGAACCACACTTCTGCTGTGTGAGAACCGTCAATATGTAGCAGATAGATATATCTGATATTTACACAGAACTTTGACAGAAACACTAAACAAAGGGAGCTGACTGCGGAACAGTCCTTTCTAGAAAATTCTGTCTTGCCCTGCAGTTTCCTCTTTATTGCTAATAGCTCCCAAGACTCTACGTCATTGCTAAAATACGTGTGAGTTAGGTTGGTTTGGTCAAATAGTGATAAAAGTAAATAGTTCCTATAAGGGAAATCTACTGGGGGGACTGAAAATTATAAACTAGGGGGTTTTTGGTTGTGGGATTTTTTTTTTCCTTTTGATAATTGAAATCCTGGCCCTAATGAAAAAAAAAATTAAAAAAAAAACCAAAGCAAAACCAACAAACAAGCAAACAACTGTGTACATTCAACTCACTAAAAGCTTTCAGTAATGAAATATAGTTAGTATGTGTTTAATAATACAGATGAAAACTTACTGCTGTAAATGCCTACAAGTTTTCCTGAAAAGAGCATCACATTCCTCACTCCGCAAATTGCTTTTGCAGCAGTCATTACTTTTCATGCACAGTAGCTAGATGAATATTTAGTTGAATGCATTGCTATGAAATTTAGCAATATGACCAACTATAGTAATCAATAGATTTTTTCCAGGTAAGCTTTATAATAAATATTTGCTAAACTTGAGATTCTGATTGCAAACGGATTCAATGGGCCTATTGATGCAGTGGAAGAAGACCTTTCAGAGCAGTGTTTCGAGACATTTAAGTGGATTCCACTTTAATAGTCTCGGGTTTTTAAGTCAAAAACATTGATGAGGATAGTTTAACTGCATCATAGCTCTAGGCTTATTATGACTTTGATTGTGTTTATATGTCCATGAACTGGGTATTCAAGAGGAGGATTATAATGCAGATGTTTTCAGAATGTAGAAGATTTATTTCTTTAGATTTAGGAGGATTTAAGCATGCACAGCGTACAGATTTGGTATAAATTGGAACACGCTATATTTAATCATTCATTTAATATATAATTTCACTGTTTGGCATACAATGTATTGTTCTTAGAAGGGTTTCATTAAAATGAAATCCAGTGAGCACATAAGATTTGAATACAGAGCTGCAGAGTAAATTAATTTATTTAAACAGCTTAATTTGTTTATCCTATTTATTTATGTGCGCTTTTACAGCACGTATTATGAGATGGGGAGAGCAAAAGGAATGCACAGGACAACAAAATATAATTACTGCACAAACAAAAAAGATAATGAGTTTTATTCACATATAATATGACATAGCAGTCAAACTCTATGAGAAAACTATATATACTGGCTTTATCAATTCATTTGTAAAACACCCTTTAACCCCAACAAAACATGGGATGGAACTATGCAGAAATGGAAAAGAAATTAATTTAATACCCTAACTCATTTTTTATATCCTTGCTTCATAATTCCACAATCAATAATATAGTCTATAGCAATTTTTTGTCTTTATCAAAACTAGCTGCAATAATAAATGAAAATGCTACTAATAATAGATTGAAATAGTCTGTACCTCTAAAAAGTCATAGTGATAAACTAATGGTGCTGGAATATCAATATAAGCTGTCTTCCTTACTAGAGATTTTGTGTAGAAAAGATGGATTTTGTCTGTGGTAAAATATTAACTTTACATTTAGACTTACTTTAAAATTTTTCAAGACAGGAAATATGCAAAAATCTGTTCAGTAAATAACCCAGATGATCAGAGCTATTTTGTAACTTCTGCAAAATGCCACTTTTGTACAAGTAAGTCTACACGACACAGCAGAGAAACAGAATTTACTGCGTTATAAACCTGGCAATAGAGATCACGTAGGAATAGTGTCCACTGTCCACTATTTTTCCTAAAACTTGTCCACTTCCAGGAAAAACTCAATTCCACTTAATTAAAGGTATCCTTAGAGAACCTGGTGTTGGCTTGTACTGTAATTAGTCTCGTTGTCTCCCAATATATAAATAAATAAACAAGTAAATAAATAGAATGTGAATGACTGCTTTGCTAAAGTATGAGGAAACTGTGTAGGGTTCAGTTTGAAATCAACATATCTGAATGTAAATATTTAAATGCAGTTTTGACACACGAGCTGAAGATGAAACTTCAGACACCTGTATCTCGGATGTCATATGAAGTGTCCCACCTTGGAGGTAAGTGTCTCCCATTTCCGTCAATTGAGATATAGACAATAAAGTCAAGGGAGCCTCCTCCAAAACCAGATACCTACGGCTCAGTTCAGCTGCTCACATTTGAGCCACTGAAGGGTTTTGAGATGTCCGCACCAAGCTGACAGAGAGGACCTACAAAAGACCTGCTGCCTTTTGGAGTGGTAGCAAAATGCCAAAAACATTGTCCTTGCCTTACTGGCCGATAAGCTGAACAGCTCCCAAAACTCTATTGACAATATTTACTAGAAAACAAGAAATACAGAATTATTTATCACTTGTAAAACATAACCCTCACTAGCCAACTTTTTTCTCCATTTTTTGCATCCCTATTTGTTTCTACAGGTGCTCACTCGCAAGTAAAAAGTAGTGTGAAAAATTTAGGGCATATGTGGCCATCTAACATATGGTTGACAAGTTTTTCAAAATTGGTAAGACTCTCAATTAGGCATCAGAACCAGAGGCTGTATTAAGCAATGGACAACATACTCTTAAGGGTCAAACCAGGAGCATTTCTTATCTTGGTGCTCTTTACAATCTGATCCAAATCATGAATCGTAAGCATTTAAGAATCTGACATTTAACTCCTCCAAAAATGCTCCTACCATATATGAAACTTTGCCTTTAGGGAGATACAATGCAATTTCCTGTACTCCTACTCCACTGGCATCACAAGTTACGCACCCTCAATATAAAGTCCATTTCATAAATAACAGAATTGTTCTTGTGACACCGGGCTTTTCTTTTTTTTTTTTATTTTGTAAAAACAGGTAAAAGATCTCAACGGTCAGAGATTTTAACGCGAGATAGAAGTTGTCTCTAGAATTAGAAACCCCTCCAATTTTGTTCCAGAATACCACATATCACTCACAGCATAACACTCTCCGTCTCTCCAAGTAAAACAGAAGTTTCTTGATGGACTTACAAACTTTTTTCTACATTTTTCAAACAGCTCTCTACATAGATACAAAGATCATACTGTAAAGTCTCATTCCAAAAGTTCCTTTTAAGTAACTTCCTATTAAGATTATCTTAATATATCAGTAATGGTATCCAGAACACCACAAATACTTTCTTCCCTGTATCATATATATCTTTTTCCTCTTACCAGGTCACAAAGGCAGTTATTCATTATTAACCGCTTTTTTGCCTCTTTTCTTTCTGCTCCAGTAGCACGTCTTTGCTATATGAAAAGTGCCTCATTACCTCCTCAAACGCCTACCAAAACATAAACTTGATGGAGTTCAGCTGTTGGTCCCTATATCACTATCCACGAGAACACCTTTCAGGTAATATATGTAAGATTAATCCTCCTGTTCCTAAAAAAGGTAGACAAAGAAGTAATATCTCACCACCTCAGTCTTTCCACAAACATTCTTTATTCTTCGCCATTCCTGTTCCTTAGTGATAAAATTCCAGAATTATTCTGAGAAAATTTGAATACGCCTATTTCCAATAGCCAACCAGTTTTGCATACACAGCTTCATCACCTGCGTATATCTCTCCTACAGGTATTTTCAGTCTCAGCTTCTTCCTTTGTTCTAGTTTGCTTCTCCATAAGACTTATCTCGTGGGCTTAGCCATCCTTTAATTTTAGTCATGGACTGAGTTCTAGACATACAACTAAGTATAGCTGCAGAAGTACATCACTATTAAAACCGGTCGGCTCTCTTGATGCCCTCCAGTGTTGAACAAACTCCTTTAAGGATGTTTGTGCTTTAAATCATTGAACTGCAGAGGATAAAATCACTTATTTTCAGCGTCACACTTTCGAATAGTTTAGGTAACTTCATACTGGGGAAAGGATATGTGACACGCCGTTTTCATACACTGTTAATATAAAAAAAAAATAAAAAAGCTTTTATTCCTACCTTTCTGGGATGGCACCTGGCTTCCAATCTTTTTTTTTTTCTGGTAAAATTACAATAAACTCTTTCACAATGACCAAAACACAGCCTTCTTACTCCTCAGTTCCTTACTGACCTATTTTTTGTGTGAGAAGAATTCCAGGAATGGCTTTCTTGTAAAATAGCATGCTTATTTGACATGGTATTACTTGAATAAGTAAAAGAAATTAATTATACTTTGGTATCTTTTGTATTCCTTGAAAACAGGATATTTTGCTTTTACAGGTTCATTTTTCCTTCAGCTTTAGCCTAAAATGCTGAGACTCCAAATTAACATTTATTCCTAAGAATTACAAGATGAATTTGGCAATTAATTATTTCCTAACTTCCTCAATCACTACTATAGAATGCGTGTTATAAAACTGACTAAATGCTATAAATTTTCATTTCTATTTCCTTATTAGCACAGTATTACTAGCTTGCAAAAACTCTTGCTAACTTTCCACTGATGCCCGTCACCTTTCTCATCTTGTTCTTTCTTACAGACGTGCTTCTAATCCCAATCAAAAGTCAGGAGTTCAAATGTTTTGTGTTGTCATTCCTTGCACTATTGTTTTAAATAGTGGATCTATTTTTTACAAAGAAAATTATCCATGATATTTGCATACAACTTTTTTTCTCTCTTTGTGAGTATCTTGAACTCATTTACCTTTTGGAACAATTTAAGTTAATTCTATTTCTGTTTTACTTTTACCTCTGCAATTTTTCATTGATTCTACCATGCTGTTCCCATCACAAGAATACTGATAATTGCCAACACAAAATGTAGAAGGAGATCGACAGACAAAAAGACTATGGATTTACTTGATTTTTCTTGCTCTGTTTACTGTGAGGTTATTGGGAATATCGGCAGCAGTCAATCGCCGGGAAGTCAAAACGGAAGGCTCCCAAGTAATCCTGTAACATGATGAAACTAGAGCAGCATCCAAGGTGTTGACAGTTTGGAATCGTGATGAAGCTGGATCATTCCTGGAAGTGCCACAGCGCCTCGTAGGACAAAATTCTGTATTTTGTGGATTTTCATAAAAATGTCCTGACAACTATTTTGGACCTTCTTATTTTTTGAGTGTATCCTTTCAATTGAATTTATAATTTATATTTTGCGTTGGAAATGTATGTTTGGACTAACAAACAAAATATTCTTTGGAGGCATACAAAAACCCCCATGCAACATGCAAAAAACCTCTTCATAGACGTGCAAAAAACCTCTTCAAATTGAATTAGCAATTTCTTATTGGAAAGTTGGAAAGACTTCTGCTTTTTTATTTTTTTCTCTCCTCTCTTGAAAATCTAATCTTACTTGAAAAGCAACCATTCAAGCTTAAGAAGCAGCCATGGGAATTCACCCCTCAAAGTCAATCCAAATAGTACATCCAGCCAAAGACCAAGAATTCATGTGACTAAATGTAGTTGTCTACAGTACAAATGTCTACATCTGAGCTAGTCACCCTAGGCTCATTTTTTACCCATACATTTATGTTTCCAAAGTACAATTCACCTCACTCTAAAGTACCAATCTAAAATAGGTCCAATGAATTATGCCCTAGAAGACAGCAAAATGAATTCCATCCAGTGTACCTGGCCTCATGGCCATTTTGTATCAAATTAATCTTACACCACGTACATAGTTTCCTGTTACACATGTGAATATGCAAATTGCCCAACAGAAAAATTCGTACTACCTTCTTTCTGGTGTGTGCTATCTGTAGATATCTATTTTACATTCCACAAATTAATTCATATGCGCGTAAGGGTGCTATTAGCTTTAAACTGCACCTCAGAAACACTCATGTTAAAACAAATAATAGGATCCCATAATATTTTAAAAAAAGACAGTATTCTTAGTTACAACTTAGCAATCATCCTCTAAGTTTATTATTAAAAAACTGCATTAAAAATTAAAATAAAGAATTTTAATCATATAGATCGAACTAATTAATGAGGTGGGACATAATGTCCTCCAATATAAAGATGATTAAGCCATAATAAAGGAGTTCAGCTACACTTTGACCTAAGATTTTCCCATGCTAAAGGAAGAAACAGAAGTGTGTGTGCATATGCATATTTATATTAACATAAATACAAAAAAAAAAGGTTATTCTGACTAACCTAGAGATTTTTTCTGTTATGTGCAAGTTCATACAAATAGTTTTAAGATATCATATTTTCTGCAGTCATGATAAAAAGAAAAAGAAATATTCATTTGGTTTATAATATACTTCAAACTGTACAGGTGTATCATAATTTTCATGTTTGCTTTCCCAATATGTAAAGGTAGATGGTTTAGGAACTGATAGATAGTCTTATTTTTATTCTAGAATATTTATAGTTAATTGCTTTTTACTATTTACTTGTTTTATATTAAATCAAATTTCTCCTTATACAAAAAAGAAAACTTGATTTTACTTCATGTATCAGATAATGAGGAAACAAAAGTAGTTTCACTCTTCACACTTGTGTATAGTATATTTTTTGATGCATTCAAGAAAATAACTTTAAAGTAATGTCAAAATTTCTGTTTTGAATGCACAAATATCTCTAGAAGTAAAAGGTTATCTGAAAAGGCACATGGTTTTCAGGTCAGGCATCCAAAAAGGGCATTTCTGCCAATTTTGGATATAATTAATTTTGTTCTCTTTCCATTTCTGTAAAATGGGTGTAGTATACCCAGCTTCATAGGAATTGTGCAAATAAGTATCTACCTCTGTTTGCACAATACTTTTCCTGTAAGGCACAGAAAACTTTTGCATTCAACATGGGATTCAGCTAACATAAGTTAAATAAGACTGGACCAGACCCTGATTTAAGAAAATTCAGATATGGAATAACTATTCACTGAACGAGGGAGGAGTTCTGTGAAAAACACAATCTGTGATGGTGAAATGAAAATTGCACAATACTATACGGATGGAATGCTGTCACATTAAGGTTATAGAGGCATTCTGGTATTTCCTAATGTTAGTCCTATGTCTTTTGAAACTTGGTGATGGGCCTATAACATAGGCTTTGGATGTAATTTTACTCAATGAGTGAAGACAGGCACATCTAAAGATTTTACAGTAACACCTGATATATTGACAATTCTGGCAGTTTTTTCAAGTTTATAGTACAGGAAAATTCTCCTTCATTGTAACAGCAGCAAACTGGAAGGTTTTTCTATCCAGGATGTCTAAGTGGACTTTCAAGGAGCTTCCTATGGCCCCTGTCTCTACAGGACGGTGTGCCAGCCCATTCCGAAACGTAATTTATCTAATCCTATAAAAAAAGTCATAATTTTGTAACTGGAAAAGAAGTTATCAGTAAACTCTTCTGCACTGAAACATCTTACGATGGCCAGTACCTTTTGGTATTAAAAGTCTGCACTGAACTCAAGGCTGCTCACACAGCAGTTACAGAAAACTTAAACTGAAGCTTCCACAGTCCCTTTCTTTGCTGCCCACCCCTTTCTTCCTCGTTTTTCTCTTAGAGTCCATTTCCTTTCAGGTCCACTCTCTGAACTTGTTCACCACCACTGTGACATGAGACATTTAAACATACTCTGTCCCATCACCTCTGTATGGCCATGTCATACCTCTTCTTTTTGGCTATTATTTGGACTTATTGACAATAATTTTAGGTGAAAAATATAGGAACATTAAATTACATCAATAGGAACACACATATATTGCCAATAATAAATGAAAAAGTGGATGAGCATTAAAATAAAATTTCACGTCACAATAGACCAATAAACAGATTATTAAAAAAAGAAAAATAACCTGTCAGCAGCTACCTTGGTTAAATAAATTACTAGTAAATTTCTGCTATTGGGTAACGGGAAGATATAACCTTATAAACAAGTACAACGCAACCACTGCTGTGAAACATTTGGAGAATTAGCAAAATTTAGTTTCATGTATTTAATATGCAAGGGAAAACTACTGTGTCACTGGTCACTTTTTCAGCTGAAGGTATTGGTTTCTTCTGCTTTATTCTTAATTCTTTCTATAAGCATTAGTAACATTATATGGATACAGTGCAATTTTTGATTCTGGGGCATGCTGCTTTGTTCTAAATATTACAACATAGAATTATTTAAATTCCTATTAATATGAGGTATGTCCTTTATATTTTCATATATCGTTTCTGCTGAGTGAAAAAAACTGATGTAGTGAAACCGCTAACAAGCTGAGCCTTTGAAACCATGGGCAGGTGATGAAAGCCACCTCATGTCTAAAGCATCCCCAGGTCACAGCTGTCACACTCACTGCAATTCATTGCTGTCACAATCTGCTGTCCCTGCTTGCTGTTGCTCTCCTCTTATTCATCCAACTCATATATCTAAACATTCCATTACAAAAAGACATCTAATGTTCGTCTCATGTTCGAAAGGGCACAACACTCTCCTGAAATATAATTCTGAAGATTTTAGAGCTCAGAGTTCACTGCCAAAACTAAGGTGTTGCTTTGCAAGGCTTCCCTTGTAATTTTGTCTTTGTCTCATCTCCTGAACATAGCAGGATAAAATGTTTGGTTAGTACATGATCTCAGCTTTATTCCAACTTCTTATCATGAAGAAATGAAATATTGCCCAGTAATAGAAAGGCATTTGAAGCTTTGTGGGTTTAAAGATAACGGCACTAACTGTGAACTCGGTGAATTGGAAGGGAAGGTCAGCAAGTCATCTACTGTGGCACTGTTCACAAAGGCAATTCTTCTATCCAATGAAACAGGTTGTTTATAATCTGAAGACTCAGATTTTCTAAGACTTAATTTTGTTCTTTGTTACTTAATTAGATAAGGTTACTATTGATTTACTTTTCAGAGTAGAAATTTCTCATAGATCTCCTAACTTTCAAGCAGAGTTTAAATTTGTAAACGTCCTGTACTCTAATTTCAAATCAGCTTGTGGAAACGTTGTCACTGAGAAAAACATTTAAGTAAAATTAGGGTTAAAAAATGAGCCAGAAGATAATGGAAACAAAACCAAAAAGTCTAAAAAATGTAGCAGAAAAAGAAAGGAAGACATGATTCTAATAACAAACAGTTTTGGGAAAGAGAGCAACTGCACTATTTATCCATTTCTGTAAAAATAAAGAAAAAGGAGGTTTGACCTTCTCACTTACATCTATTCTCCAAGATATTTATTTTGATTATAGTATAAGTTATTATTCATAATCTTTATATTGCCAATGCAAGGTTCAAAAAGTATGCTGATTAGACAGTTTCCTGCTCAGCTACTCAGTTCAACGGACGCTAAAATCACAGCTTCTGACTGTTCCTAGTCAGAAACAGGTAAATTGCTAGTGGCATTATGTCTGTGCTCTGGGAAGAAAATCCCCCTAACGATGACCTCATGCTTTTGTGTTGCTGGGGTTTATGTTTCAATCCTGTTCAGTATTAAAAAATAGGAACATAATTACTTGGCCATGTTACCTCTATACACATGACTATATTCATCTGCAATAGACAAAAACAGAAGACAAAAATCTAGACATACGTTGTACCACAAAAGGGCTGAGGGAAAGAGTATGAAAGTCCTGGAAGAGTAAATTCCTGAGCCCTTACAGTACTATTGAAATAACTATGAGCAGTAACATCTTACACTTAGAAGTGAGTTTTGGATGGCAGATTAACATTGTGTTTATGCATTTACCTGTAGTATAAACGTATTGTGGGTGATAAGCCACAGGCCTTGACTGAAGAAGTCACGATAGCGCTTAGGTAGTGTCTCCATCAGGTTCTATGTAAATGTCCCAAAACTCTAACTTAATCATGGAGACTTTAAAAATTGTGTATTTTACCCTTGAGTGAGTGCACTTTTCTAAACAGAACTTAGGTTAATTTGGCTATTTTAAAAAACATCTTTTTAATTTATGGTTATGTGCAAACCAGATGGGAACACAAAACCTGGTTTGTTAAATAACTTGCACAAGATGTTATGCCAGGAGCAGCACAAAAGTTGGCAGCTATGATGAAGTTTTTATTAGCATGAATAGGGGATAGTTGAATTTTCAGAAATGACAGAGATAAATAGCGTAGATTATTAATACAAACAAATGCTTAAATAAGCAAGATTTTGAAAAAAAAAAAGACTTTCCAATTACAAAGTGCTGCTAAAATGTTTCAGAGAATCAAAATTGCTAGGTACTTTCAAAATCTTCACCTAGATTATAGCAAAACTATCTTTCCAACTTGATGAACTAGAGGAATAACTCATTCAGTTCAGGAACTCTGGAATAAGGAAAATCTTCTGGTATAGCACTGCCAATGGTTAAAATAATGTACATAGTTACATGATGACAGAGTCTCCCTTTCCTAGTCCAGTACTTTTAAACCTACTAGACAGGTTTAGATGAGCTGAGCCAGAAGTACTTCTTAGTTAAGTGCTTCCTAGGTCCAGCAATGTTCCCATAATGGGGTGAGATATGTGAACGCACCAGGACCTGTTTTCCGCAAAAGGAAACCTTTTCTACACAGCCTAGGATCTGTGCTGTGCTCCAAATGTACGTGATTTTGGTAACTGGAGACAAAGATCAGGGGGCACGTTGGAGTATGCTCCCATACACATATTTAAATGTAGGCCACTAACTCAGGCAACTTTAATAGCTAGAACTGGCTTGTAAAGCAATTTTACAAGCTAGAAATCAGCTTGTCAAAGTTTAGAAACAGAGGGTTACCAATGCTCGTGAAGGTCAAATTTTGTACTCCTACATACAAAATCAAATAGCTGACAGAAAACGAAAGAAGGGAAAATAGTAGGAAAAACAGTGAAAACAAAGTTTTGTTGCCATAGTAATTCATACTTCTCAGGTGTCATTTAGCATGTGCTCCATCCCAATCTTCATTTTTTAGATACCACTGTAATACCAGCGGTCACTGTTCCAATTAAGAAAATAAATTTAGAATGAAATAGAGCACCACATATGTTCCAGAGAACTTTAGTATCATGTAACTCTTACTAAACGCTGCTCAAGTGAAAATAGAAAAACAAAGCTGCAGAAATTACCATGTAATCAAACAGTTAGTTAGCAGCGGAGTATTTATATTCCCAGGACATGGGCAAGATGGACATAAGGAGTGAAATCTAGCCTTGCTGACATAGCACCTAAAGAAACAATTCTAAAAGCAATGTCCTAACTCCCCTTATCATCAAAGGTGAGAAAGGCAAGCCACTGAAGGCCTCCAAAGGAGATGCTACATTTCAAAGTGCAGATCATCAGACCATATTTTTCTAGGTCAATAGCAACATAGATTTGTTGACTTTTGACTGAATGGTTCTTTATGATTCTGGGCTTGTTTGGTTAAAGAAGACACATTGAATGCCTCAATAAACTCAGATCTCTTCACTCTGCTTAAATCATGATGAGCTTCAAAACTTTCGCAACTCTTGATTTGAAGGTCCAAGAGATTTTAAGCTTACCCAACTGAATTACATTAATGGACAGATTTCCAACATACCCTAAAATATCAAATAACCTTGCCTTTACATGTCTATTTCCAACATATGAATGTTACATAAAAGCACAGAAGTTTGTGGACTGTCTGTATCTCATCTATTAGAACTAAATAGGGATAACAGGTAAAATGTAAATACCTGAATAAATGCCAAATCAAATTATAAATATCTAGTGGTAAGGGAGAAATGACTTTACAATGAAAGCAGATCACCTTCCCTCAGAAGTAGAGAAGACTCCTTGCCTGTGGATAATAACACCACAACTAGATTAATTTAGTTACAGGCAGCAAACAAAGCCTAAAATGGGTAGACAATTTCAGATATCAGGTATTTTTGAGATATCTCTACAATACTATAGTTCTGGCCTGCAGACTACTGGGTCTGTTCTGTGCAGCTTCATTCCATTCTGTTCCAGGATTTGGCAATTTAGGTTCTGCAGAGGCAAAGTATCAAGCTTTTCAGCCTTCTTCAGATAATTTGCAGCATTTCAGTTCAAATGCTTAGGTTTAAAAGTTGGAACAACAGTCCACTCTAATTTAAGAAAGTAGTAATTTCTTCCTTGATATCTTGAGGAATGTTGCCATTAGATCACAGACTACGGAATATGAGAAATCAGAAAGCTGTGCATTCTGTATGAAAATGCTTCAACTTGAGCACTGTTTTAATATTGATTTAGAGAGGGGCAGGAGAACTGAGAAGGTAACACTGGCCACCAGCAGCCTACTGGGCTCCCAGAGCTACCACAGTTGAGTTTCTCGTACATATTGACTTTATGACTTACCTTATAACATCTGACACCTTTACAATACTTAGGACAGTTGTGAGTGCGCTAGAATTTATTTATTTTATCGTTTAGTATAGTTACCTTAATAACAGATGTCTCAACTCTGGATGGAGGACTCTGCACTTGTGCTGCCGCTGCCATGTTGGCGATGGTACTAAGGTGATTCATCTGGCTCATTGCCATCGTGACAGACGCTGGAGGTAGGCTCACAGGAATTAACGGGTGGGGCATCATCATAAAAGGAAGTTCCAATCCTGGTGGAGGAAAAAAAATAGGGAAATAGGTTTTTTAAAACACTAATTGTCTATTTTATTATTTTTTTTCTCCTGATGGACGATATACAAGCGATGGGTGACAAGATGGTTCACACTGCAGGACAAAGAAGCTGTACGTCAGTTCAGTCCAGGATATGCATGGGTAAATCACTAGCAACCATGGAGAGTTTCTAGCCACAAGGAGAGGCTATTAGACCTCTTAGTTTGTTCAGATCAGTGTAATGTATGATATCATTGCTAAGCAATGGCTGTTTATTATCTTCTTTAATATATGCTGTAAGGTGCCTTAGCAATGCATTATTATGCCACTGATGCACAGGTTAGCAGTTATTTTAAGTATCAATTTTATTGCGTACATATTTGTTCTTTATTGTCTCCGCTTCCCCTGCTTAATGCTTTAAAGGAAGTATTCCAATATTCCCCACATCTTTGATTTTTCATCGCCTATTTATATAAACACAAAATAAAGACAGGAATTGGATAACTGCTGATGTTAGTGCTGAAAGATGTCAACCCGTACCATTTGGCAGAAGGTGGTTCTGTTGAAGAGGGTTGAGAGGATGGCTAACTGGAACATTATGCTGTCCAGGCAAGTTGGGGTGGTTAACAGAGGCCTGTGATCCTTGGGTGGGGGGAGACTGAAGTTTTTCTTTATCCCAAGAACCATCACTGCTGCCTGTGGGGAATGAATATATATTATTTGGATGAAGGAAGACTCCAAATTTTCAATGTCTGAATTTGCAAGCAAGGCCAGCAACCTAACCTGTTTTGCAAGTGGCAATTTTTTTTTTTTTAGTTATTTTTTTAGTATGTGGGTTGGGGGAACGACTTGTTTTTTCCACCCTCTGAAAAAGATATGTAAGGATAACTTTTTAAAGTTAAGAGTTAGAGCACAAACCTAAAAATATTATAGTTGTGCTCATTCACATTAAGTTTGTGTTTGATGCATACTTTACATATACTTTCGCCAATCTTAGCAAGTAAAACTATATATGGCATTTGTTTTATACGTGAGAGAATACTTTTGCCTGCAAAATGTCTAAAAAAAGAGTACTGCGTGTTATGTCAATTACAATTTAAACTACCTTCGTATTTCTTCTTATATTTGTGAATAAATAAACATTAGAGGAAGTAACTAAAAATTTACTTTAATGAGGGCACCGACATTCATGTATATACACTTGGCTGATGATTCTATTTTGTATATTCGATTTTTATTTCATATTATTAATTAAAATGTAAGGGATTATTAATCAATTCCTGCAGTCTTCTGGCAGTGGAATGGACTAACAGCAAGTAAGAATGTGGACAAATTAGTATTGAGATGAGCAATAATTCATACATTTGAGAAATACCCTTTTTCACTATTGCAGAACTCCTCATAAAAAAATACCCAGAAAATTAAACAGAAGGATACAACTAAAGGACAATACTAAAAATTCATACAATATTATTAATTTGTACATTTATCCATAATAAAAAGTTTAAAATCTTCCAATGTGATTACTTACACTATTCATGGTGCATATTTATGTAAATGCTGAGATTGAGTATATGTATGTTTATGCATACAAAGTAATCTATACACTCATTGTATGAGTTTATTTACCATATACAATCAATAAACAATGTTTGAATATATTAATAAATATGTATATATGCATGCGTTCTCAGCAGTATTAATATACACATCAGCAATATACGATTGCTTCCTTTTTAGTATAGGGCACAATTTCACCCTCCTGACTTTGAAAGTTTCTACTATTTGCATGGGAATCTCTCTTGATAAGGAGTTTAGGAGAACATTAGTCAAGACCTATTTAATCTATACTCAGTTTCTATTTAGCATCAGGGATTACAGAGAAGTGTATATTTCTGAATGTTTTTTTAATATACATCTTACTACTTAATGAACAACAGGACCTGAAAAACAACGTGACTAATATCACCTCTTCCTTACTTCAGTAGAAACGGGATTAGCACATTAGTCTTGGCACTTCTTAACAGTGTTTTCATGGTATGACACAAGCACAGAAGTTGGTAGAATTCCAATTTAATTTCTCTAGATCTATTAAAAACCTGATTGTAAAAGCTGCACAACATAGTTTATAATGAAAAATACGCCATTATTGCCATGATTTTCTTTCCCTAGTTACTTCATGAAGACAGTTAAGGCTCAATATAAATTCTAACTCATTAGCTCAATACTGTCTCAATCCCAGTGTAAATTGTTCAGAAGTAGGTAATGAAAATTCAGTCCAAACTCTCCCGCAATCAAACAAAGCAATTTTATGAAACAATGAAAAGAATCAATTATCTGAGATACTTTTATTATTTTGCAAGAAATTTTCGCAACCTTTACGCAGTCTACATAGTTGAGTGGTTAATACATTATTTGAATCTCATCACCTCTGATAAATGAACGTGTTTTCTTGTATTTTGAGAACTCAGAGACTCTCAAAAAACCATGAACCTACTTTCAAACACGTACGTAATTGAATGAGCTAAATCTTAGCTGGAAAAATAACTTTTTTTTCTTTTTAATTTTCTTTTTGCTAATTTTATGCTTTTTGCCACTGTGACATATGTGTTTCACTCATTCTGAATATTCATCCATTAAAAAATATGACCCTGGAAATGAGAGTTAAACACAAAAAGTGAGTTCACCTCACTTAATTTTAGCCAACATGTTGGTATTGATGCAGATGCAAATTCAATAAAGGCAGACAGGTAGTTCCAAATGCTCATTCATCCCATCTTTAGGGCATGTGTCCAAAAAATAGTAAAGCTTTTTTTTATGGTACTTAGGGCTTCGTTAAAAAACAGCCACTGAAAATCTGACTACACAATGTCAAGCCCTGAGCAAGAACAAGACCAATCTTAATCTCTGCATCCGTTAAGAAAAGCTGAAGAGAGAACTTTGTTCTGGAGGATCTTGTGGCAGAGCACATACTGCTTGTCCATCTTGCTCTAGTTTCATGCCCGATGTGGTGATCGGTCCTGCTGTGGTTAACGGGAAGGCAGGCAGCAAAATCCCCCTACGCTGGCTAGTTTAGAGCGAGTGTGATTGCACCGTGACTCAGAAGAAGTCAGCACTGCCTGGTGATCGGGTAATGCCCAAATGAAATGGAGAGGGAAATACCGCAAGAGACAAATGGAATGAATGGCCTCTGGGCATGCCTTCGTCTGTGCAGTAACTGCAGAAGAAGTTTTCACAAATGGCTTAGACTTAGATGGCTTAAGTAAGATGAATCTGGGCCAGAATGTCTTGGTTTTTTAGTTACAACCTCTCGTCTTCACAATACACTGAAAATTCTTTTTTGGACATATGTTTTTTGTTCTTTATAAAAAACAGAGATAGAAAAGGCTACGTTTGTAAAATGTATTTCAGACTTGGAGCAAAATTCTCTAATTTACGTGTGAAGTTCTAGTGTTCTTAACAAGGTCACTATTTTGCAAATCCTTTAAGCTTATTGTTCTGTACTTTCCCGTCAAAACATGATGACATCCATATGTTGTGTATATATATAGGAATACATATAATACGTAAATATATATTAGTAATTATACGAATATTTGTTAATGTTATGAGCAAGGAAAGATCTTTGCATTTTCTAGGGCTGGTGAATTCCCAGTAATAAGATATTTTCCCTATTTATTAGCAAGATCTTCTACAGTACAGTTAATTTCATGTTACACACCGATGTTCGATATGGAGATGCAGTTAATTCTGCTGTGACCCTTCCTAACCTGGTCACAGAATTTTGCACGGTCAGTCATAGATTGCCAATTATGGCACTGCTTATGTGGCTCAGAAATTAGAGCTTTTCTAAATCAGTACTCCCTCCTGCCTCAAAATTACAGTGTCTATTGTTTTAGAGTGATATTGAACCCAATAATAAATTGGAAGAGAGCAGACAAGCTTCAGAAAGCGAAGTATCGAGGCTCGCGTTTAGTCAGTGACAGATTCTTTAATACTTGTAGTCTGGCATCGTCTGTCAAGATTTGTTTACAAGGAAAATGATTCATAGACAGAATCCAATCCATAACATTAGAAACCACTTTCAAACTACAGGCTGTTGCACCCCTGAACACTTTCAGTGGACAGCCACAGATACAAATAGTCTTGGCCATTTGCTGTGTTTTTCTTATGTTAGTTAAGCGGAACAATTTTCCTCTTAGAGGAAACAGTTATTTTCATTAATGTCAAAGCGAAATAAGTGTTATTCCTCAGACACTACTCACCGTCTGCACAACTAAGTGCAAGCTACCAGTTCTGTCACTTTTTACATTTGATTTTGATTTAATGCGTACAGTGGTTTCAAAGAGTATTAAAAATCTGTTGCCTTCTTCCTCTTCACTTGTTGCCCTGCTGGAGGCTTATGTTTTTCCAGTTTCCATCAGTGGTTGTCAAGTCTTTGTAATAGGATTAAAAGCTTGGACACCTGATATCCCTGGGTGCTGCAGTTCACCCTCATAAAAGCTGTTTGCTTTAAATTGAGAGAAAATCAGTTTTTAGTGGCATAATTAATTAAATTATGCAAAGTGTTCCAGATTCAGCATAACACTTTCTGAAGCAGCAATTGGAAGCTCTACATTGCATTCAAACTGCATTTCAATTGATGCTGCACTAGGCTGACCATAGAGTAGCATTTTCAAGGCTTTCAAGCACAAGGGATCCAATTTTGAAATGCAGATGCTTAATGCTGAGTGCTCAAACCCCATACATGTGCACTTGAATAGGCAATTTGGTAGCCAACTAGGTATTTCATGTGTGATAGTACTGATAGTCAAGCACTCAAAAATTTGAAATTGAAGTTCCAAATGCAAGCACACATGCTTAAAAACTGGGCTCAGATTGTCTCACATTTACTCATCACAGGCAACCCCATGGAACAAAAATGACAATACATTTTCATAATTTAAAAGGCGGACTACAGAATTCAGTGTTTTCCCCATCACCGACATTCAGCACATATTTTCCACAATGTGAGTTACCTTCTCCCATAATCAGCGGTTACACAACAAACCATTATTTGTACACTGAAGTGGGTCTGTAAAAGCCTGATGCCTGGATTATTTGTATTCATTAGTAGCACAATTAGGTAGCTAAGGATGGTAATAATAAATGAAAACAATTCTGGACTGGAAGGTAATGCAGCCAAGAAAAAAGAAAATGAAGCAGAAAACTAGACTGTACGACGTCAGCAACACAAACTCTGATCTAAACGTACCAGATTCATATTTACAATCACATCTCTTACTGCTTACTCCTGTTCTTTTCTCATTCTCTCCTCAGTGAAATTCAGCTTGCCTAAATTTAGGTTCCCACAACATGAGCTGAGCAGTTTAGTTCCCCTGCTAGCCAACAAGTATCTAGCCAACAGGGTCTGGAGAACTGTGGACCTCCCTTTCTGAGAGACGGACCTATCTTCGGTCAGCTGAATTTGAATCTCCTGGGTCCAGGGACCACAGGGACCCTTCTCCCAGGCTCAATTGCTTAAACACACACCACCTGAGATGGCCAAAATAATTTGAGATGTGTCTTACAGGATTGGTGAGTACAACGCAGCACCTGTAGGAGACCCCATGGCTATCTGGAGATGGAGATCAGGCAGGATACTCGAGGCTATGTAAGCTAGTAGCACATTCTTGTGACTAGGCACCTAAACCAAACCTTTCTTAATTACAGGCGGATTTTAGAAATTAAAATTAGGCTATCTGCCAGGCCCTCAGGTCTTCCCCTTCTTTTCATGTGGAAAACTTGGATATTTTATGGCATCCCACAAAACACTTCAATCCTTTCTTTAGGCACGTGAATCCCAGCCCTGGCTCAGGAATGGTTTCAGGTACTATTACATACACAAGCAATATCACATGGCAAAAACACAAAAGCGAGCCTGAGCTTACACTAGCAACTCCAACCTACTTTTTTTTTTTTTCTTTTCATGTACTACTGATCTTCTTTCAGTCCCCTAATCTTGCTGTTATCTTCTGTGTTTGCTGAAACAATTTGTATCTCAGCAACAATTACCAAACAAAGCATCAGTATCAGCTGTGTTGGCTCATTTTTCTGAAGTGGACTATTCACTATCTGGGCTATTTATGTCCACTGGAAAATATGCATAATCAGTGTGCTAAAAGTTAGTAATCTTAGCATCCTGACAGTGAGGAAACCTCTTCATAAAACTATCCAAATCAAGTCCTGCTGCTTTAGACTTTAAACTGCTGTAAATTTGTCATTCCATGCTTGTATAATTCAGTCCCCTGAAATCAGCTGTAGTATTTACCGCCAATACATGAGTGTTGTGAGACTGTATAAAGGACAGACGTCTACACAAAAGGCACTTCCGTAAGACCTCTATGTTACTGCTGTATTATTACAAGCAAAAGCACTTTTGCCATATGTAAACCGTATCCATCTCATATTATCCATACTGGAAGAGAAAAAAGTATTACTACCTCTTCTGAGATCACAAAGTGATCCGGAGAGCAAGTACTATGACATGGGAAAATAATAAGTTTCCCAAGACTTCTCTTTGTATTCTGCTTTAGAAAAGGATTTCTAATTCCCCCCACCAAAAAAAAAGCCTTGCCTTGTTATTTTTATGGTTATATAATCACTCTTATGCTCTTAAATAGACCATAAGCAATGTGGCCTGATAATTGAAAGATTTTATAGTTTTCTCTAACAAAGTGGGCTTATGTAGTTCTGCTATTATCAAGACGGAGCGTAAAGAGGTATAGCAGCAAATTCTGCAAAAAAATAACCAAACAAGGACTATTCTTTGACAAACATTTCCCCACAGAAATATATAAAGGAGAAGCCAAGAGAACTTCTGAAATCGCATACGGTTTCTTTTTTGCAGACAACTAGCAATCTGAAAAATGAGTTTTAGCCTCAATCATGTTGACTTCTTCATTCACTCTCTTAATTTTATTGCATGGGGTTTTTCTTGGCAATGGCAGAGAGATGATAACTGCACTTTGCACTGTAAACCAGATTTGTAACCACTTTACTCACGCTTTCCATATTCATGTTCCGATAAATAAAATCTTTAGTACAAACTGTTAATTTAAAGAAATTAGATGGAATTCTATATGCTGAATAAACAGAGCATATACTTAACCATGAATCAGAAAATACTGAATTCATGTAAACTAGTAAGTGAAAGAATTTTGTTACAGTGACAACAAATCCCATGGAATATGTGTGTTATATTTTATACTAATCCTTCATTATTTCACCAAAAAGATTAACGGAGGAAAAGCTTTTTTAAAATTCCAATGAATAATGAAACCGTCCAACACAAGTGAATAAGAGTGTGCAACACAAGTGAAAGCTCAGCAACTCAGTTACAGGCTGTGTGACGTTTACCTAAAAATAGATTTTCCATTTGTCTCCTTTCACAAATACCTAACTTGTCCTCATTTCATAGATAATATACCGTTTATTTTTACGGTTGTAAGATACGATAATAGTGCAATTTAGACATGTAAGAGTAAATTTGTAACATTATCAAGAAATAAAAAATTAGATGCAGTTGTAGGCTCTGTATTCATGAAAATAATAATTCGACAACATTTTACTGTCAGGTACACCTGGGCAAATACGTTAACTTCAGAGCAGAAAGCTAGAATTACAGCTAGTGCCTTGATGTAGAATTTTTATAATATGAAGACTAATGATCTATCAGAAGTCAACCAAAATCAGCAGAAAACTACATTTTATCTCTCAGCATGATGAACATTACAAATTATTAAGTGAACATTTTGATTACACTTGTATGTGCTTGTTTATAAAAAAATACTGTTTAATAGATAATTAATATATTACTATATATTCTCATTGTATGTAATTGTGTATATGAATATGTTCTGTTTGCTTAAGGAACAGCTGGGACAGAATATGCCTGGCTAGGCAGTATATAACTTCATGTTTAGAACATTTTCTGGGAAATACGCATTTAAGTTGTTTTAGCATAAGATCCCCTGTTGCTTCTGCTTATAAAGAAAGAAGTTATCCCCATTCAATTTTTGCTAGAAATAATCAGTATAATAGGCTCCATATAATAGGCTTCATTTTTAGTACAGTGGAAACTAAAACAGACGGATCCAGAAAACTGTCTAAGGAGAAAGATACGGGTTTGAGCCTCTGAGTGACAGCATTGGGATTCAGGCCTAAGGTTTCCAGAAAATATGATTTTGGATGGGAGTTTGTGCTTAACATTGTGCTTACGCTGGTCTGATATAGGCAACACCTCAGTTGGTGAGGACCATGATTTTTGACCCTTACTACCTCTAGTCTGAGCTCTACAGCATCTAATTCTATATTAGCCATGCTTAAAAATAAAAAAAAAGCAAACCAAAGCAATACACCATATATCTACTAAGTTGTCTTCCCCATTTTCTTTACCTTTACTAAAGAATTATCTCGAATGACCCAGAAAGTTTTAAAAAATAATAACCTAATTACTCTCCCTTTAATTCAAAAAGAAAAATCCTGCAGATTTTCAGGGCACCTAAGTACAGCTGATAGTCCTGTAATAGAACAAACTAACAGACAAAAAAAAAAAGGTAGAAAATCCTCGGTAAATATACTGAAGTGCAAGAAGTATGCATAGATACAGTGCGTAAAGTGAGAATCCCCAGTTTCCTAATGTCTTATGTAAATAAAAAGACAGATATCATTAGTTTGACCACACTTGGCCCTGCCTGTTTCAGCTGTGCTAACAATACAGAAAAATAAGAGTTGCAAGATACATTGGACTTGAAGCATTGAAATTAAAAGCAAGAAGGCCTCTGTAAACTCACTTCCGTCTATTCAGAAAAAAGATCCACCAGGGATGAAACTGCAAAGCAGGCAGGTTGACATATTGCAGGTAATCGTGTTTACTGATGATTTTAAAAAATATATACTGCTGAACTAAAGAGACGTATTTCAATTTCCAGCACAAATGCTGTACAAACTCTTAACAGTACATGGGCTCTAAAAGGTTGCACACAGAATGCTTTCTTAAACATTACTCTTCAGATTTTTGCTTTTTTTTTAGTAATTTTCTTAGAAAACAAGGGTAAATTATCAAAAATCAGTCCTTATTAATAAATAGATTAATATCCAGTCTTAAGCAAATTTGATAGCAAGGTCTCATAGTAATTACGTCCCTATGCCCTCCGGGAAAATAACCACAAGTTGGCTGCATGAATCCCTGCCAGCTGCACCAAGTTTCAGACGTGCTCTCCGGAGCACACGGCTGTGTTTTCCCATTCAGGGAAAAGGAGGATCTGTGTTTGCCCGGATCTTGGCTTGATGTGCAGGCGTGGGGTTGGACGCACCCTGCTCCGGGAACAGAGGTTTCCGAATTGACGCCGTGTCTCTTGCACACTGGACTTCCCAAACCACGACACCGCTGCAGGAAAGCCAGAAGACTGCACGAGCTCTGAGGCTCTCATAGAGCCATTTCCTCCTCCTTTGGGAAGCAGGTGCTAACTCAAAGGTTCAGGAGGAATTGTCTTGCTCTTGAGTTGCCTGCACAGCTTTGATTTAGCTCTGTCATGGCCTAAATGAGAGATGTAGTCTACAATTTTGGGGTCTTATGTGGTTTTTTTTAAATTTGAAGCATGCAATAGACTCACACCTTGAAGGAATCCAGTGATAATAATTATAACAACAACAATTATTTTATATTTTACTATATTATTATATAATAATATAATAAGAATAATACGTATTTTAATATATTGCTATAGTTTGTTTAATTATATTAATAATGATAATAATATTTTAAATGCCCTTTTTCTAGCTTTTAGGTACACAACTTCACCACTTCATTGTTATTTGAACACATACATATGTATGTATCTGTTTGTACACCTCTACCTTCATGTCACACACACACACACACAAACCCCACATGTAAATGCATAAACGGTACGACAAATTGTCAGCTAGAAATTTACTGGAAAATACCCTCTTTTCACACACTTGGTTTTGTATATGGAGCATATATGTGTCAACCAACTCAAAATCCAGTATACTCAGCCTAGAGAACAAAATCATACTGTGAAACATGCTTCCTTCGTTGAAGTTAAACACATATAATATCTTGTGTTCGACGCAGACTAAGAATCATTATTACAGCTCAGCTGTTATTCAGTACTTAATTATACTACAGTAACTTCATTGTGCACTTAAGCCTTTAGATTTTTTCTGTATTTCCATGTCCCAAGACAGATGACTGTGCCATTCTGTTACTTAGAGAAGGAAATCTTATCTAAGAGTTCACGGATCCTGAGTCTTGTTTCTGGACCGCTGAAACTGTTCTTGAACATGATTTATTGTCTTCTCAGGGTGACGATGAAAAAAAATGACAACTAATGTGACTAGTAGTAGCAGTAGTAGTAATAATATGTGATACTTAGAGCAGGTGGACAGTCCTAGCCTCAAAGGGCTTACAGTGTGAAAATACTGTAAGAAACAGTACATATACACAGACAACAGACTACAAAAAATTTCACTCAGTAACAAAGTTATATATATATGCAGATATGTTATAGCTGCTTCTCACAATTGCTGCTGTTTATGCAAAAAGGATCATTTTCTCTTTGAGATTTAGTCTACCAATATTGTCCTATTTATCTACCCATTGATACCCGACTCCATTCACAACTGCTGCTGTTTTTCTGACTGGAGCCTCACAAAAATGATCAAAGGTAAAATCTCAAGGCAAAGGCAGCCAAAAGTATTAAACTGGATTAAGAGGGTAGGGATATGGAAATGATATACCTCAAACAGTAAATTTCTTAAATATTTTCTTGGATATTTGTAATTCAGGGAGAGGGGATAACTACTTTCTAATTCATTTTGATATTTTTAAAATTTAAAAATCTTTAAGTTGGATCACTGTCACCAACAGCCATCTCTAGTGGTAAAAATTTTCACCTACTGTGGAAGAGACAAAAGAGCCAAGCCAGTATTTGACACAAAAAGCCTATTATCATTAAATGATAGCATGTTACGATAATTTATTCGATATTGGCTTTAGAGTTGTCTCTGTTTTTTCTTTTTTTTTTCTTTCTTTAATAGTTCTAGGACAAGAAAGTTCTCCTAAGCTATTATACCAAGCTTTAGTGTGCTGAACGGTATCAACCCTACATGAATTTATACTCATTCCAGTCATTCTAGTACCTTATATCAAACCAATTTGTGCAGAACATGTGCATCTTTTAATTGTACTTTAAACAATCTGTCTAACTGTGCCTTAGACAAAATTCCACGCAAGGGATTTACATCCAGATCCACCTCACCCAGTAAAAATCAGGATGGTAGACTCCCTCACTGGTGAGAAGAAGACAAAAGCACACATCTTATTCTGGTTCCTAGCTCCATCAATCTTTCTTCACGATCAGTATTTCAGCTGGTCAGAGATAAGGGGAGGTACATAACAAGAGAGACAATCGGTACATACATAGACCAAAAAGTACACTTTTTGTTCACCCTGCCTCCACTCAATTAGCAATAGTATTCTTCAGGTGAGAACTGTGGGTGTGATGTTGACAAAGATAACTTCTGTTCCCAGGTCTCTTGCTTTCTGGACAAGTTTCTTGACTACTGTATAACTGGTGGCTTTTGTATAATAAAAAGGTGGGCTAGATGCCTTCTCAGTGGCCTGCGTTCAGTCCTCTGCACACCAAATAGATAAAGATGTTCCTCCATATTAAGTCTCTCAGACTTAAGTCTCTCAGGCTTAAGCCCTATAAACAAGGAGATGTTACCATGCACTAGCATTTCACATTGCCCAGCTCAGTATCTGATATTTATAGATCATGTTCCTGTTACAATATTAAGAACAGGTTTCCAGGTTTGCACTTTGATAAAAGTGCCAGACAAAGCAGAGTCCCAAATATCTTGTGAGGGCTGCTGGAACAGTCTGGTGTTCAGGGACCGGTATTCTGGGATTATCACTAATAAATCAAAAATGTCAGGTCATTGTAACCACTATATCTGTCCACTTTCACGACAACCCAATCTCCACTTTGTCTATTACAGCACCGAGAAGCCACAGCAGATTCTTCTAAAGTGCTGGACTGCAAAACCATATCATTTTCTTGTATACTAAACTCATCTGAGGATGGTCTCATAAATGTCCTCTAAGTGCTTCTCAGTGGGGCCTAAGCAGTCTCTTGCTCTGTCAAACGCAACTAATATGCACGTGCAAAGAAAAAAAAAGTGTGCATAATGTGTTGTCAAACTTGTTACTGCTCTTCCTGTAAGAAAATATAAGTGAACTGATCCTTCGTAATACATGCTGCTTAAGTAAAGAAAAGCAGCAGTGTTAATTTTAGATTGAAAACTCCTTAGGCATAGACCTTGAACTAAAATATTGGACAAGGGCCAGAAGCTTTCCTGATGCTCAAGGAAAAATTATGCAAAACTTGTGTCTGCTTTTGCAAACTCTGAGAACTTTTTCATTCTGATTTAAGATTTTCGTGTCCTTAAAATGAACTTGAGCGTTTTTTCAAAAGATTTGTTTTTGCAAACAATCTGTCTAGTATATAGTCAATATAGATTTCTGACAGAAATAAATGTAATGACTACTGGTTTACAGTAAAAGCCTCATTTCTCACTTTTAAATCATAAATATACAGACAAATCATTAACAGGCAACAATTATCCTAGAAATCAAATCCTAGAAATCAAATTTGGCCTAAAGGCCAGAATAATTTCGAGTGGTATTCCTAGAAATGGAATTACAAGTAGTACCGCCTGACATTTGGCATACAGATTTGGCATAGAGCTTACATGCCCTGCAAGATGTAGAATACATAATTCCACAATTATACTCCGTAACAGGAAAACTTCTACAAATCATTTTTAAATATCTTTCTCTTTAAAAGATTAAGACTGAAATCCTGTTTCCATTGAAGTCAGTGAGACTTGACTAGGGCCCAAATTTCATTCCGGTTGCTTTGATGTACCAGTCTGAGCACAGCTGAGTACAAAGATACAAGTTCTAATTCAAAGTAGTGCCGAAGCGTGTTAGCTCAAGGGATGTACAAATGCTTAAAATTGGCTAAAAACTTTATTATCTTGTGGTTAATCTATCAAGGGATAAAATACGTTATTTAAATATGCGATATGTGATAACAGAGTTTTTGTCCTTGTAAGTTAAGTGATTCACTAAAAAAAGGAAATTTAAAAATCAAGACTACCCTTAGTTTCCACAGGGATTTCTGTGCAGTCTTCAGGATTGATACCGTGTTAAAGTATTAGTACAATTTTTCAGGCATATTACTCTGAACATAATGCTGTGAAAAATTTAAAAAAGAAGAACGGATAGCAAATGTCATTTCTTTCATAGCTACAAAATGCAAACTCCAAGTGTTTTAACCTAATGAATAAATGAGTTTGTCCTTTATGTATAAAATATAGTTTGTGTTTGTTGCACAAGTTTTTTAATAATAGATGAATTTTAGGTTTGCTTCAACATATTCAATAAAGTGTGATTAATTTGGTTTTTCAAAAATGCAAACTAGACATTACTATATTACTCTGCAAAATGCACAGCTTGCAACATTATTGTCTCTGTGGGATCTTAAATTGAATTGTAAAATGTGTCTTATTTCCAGTTTGATTTATGTAAGAAATTTCAGTGGATAATGCCCTTTTTGAAGTTTCAGTGCTTTCTGCAAAGAAAAAATACACAACTAAAAATCATGACATAGCTTATTATAAATCACAGCAAAGTTTTATCCTTACATAATGTTCCACTTAAAAATCATATACTGATGCCACATACTATGTTCAATTCAGTGAATTAACTTTTTTTTGAAGTTTCGTATTATGACAGATTATATAACGCATTTTTGACATGTTCTGTGATTTTATTGCGATATTCTAAGTAATTACCAAATCTCTTTTTCTCTAAAAAAGCTTTCCTGTGCCCTGAGAATTAATCTATGATACCATTTAACTTGGCTTTTTGAAGTAAATATCACTAGATAAAAAGCCAGCTGGTTCTGAATAATGGGATACTTGAATGAATGTATTAGTGTTTGAAAATGAGAGTACAAATCTTTTAAAAAGATTAATTTCCATAAGAAAGATAGCTCACAGATCTACAAAAGAATAAATTCAAAACATAATAAACCGGCAGAAAGAGAGGTAGATTAAAGTAAAGGCAGCAGCACCTTGTTATTGCAGCTGTTGTATAGCAATGATTCTGTATCAATTACAACATTTGGTAGGTATGGGCAGCCTCTTCAAAGGTTTCAGTATAAAGCTTGAGCCTGGAATACACACTACACCCTACGTAATAACTTGAGTGATTAATTTTTTTTCTTAACAGCACATAACTTTTGTTCCTAACAATTGAGTCTCCGGGAAGAGTCACAAAGACGCTTCTGACTTCAATGTGAAAAGCTAGCATCAGTTTTGTTTTTTTATTAAAGATTTGGATATGAATTTATCTTTATCATGAAAAGAGCTTGGCTTTATCACTGCACACAAATGCTGACATCAGCATGTAAACTGACTTTTGTTGTCCTATGGACTTTATTTTCAATATCCTGTTTCAAAATATGTTTCCTTGAAAGAGTCTAGGATTCTGTTCGCACAATTACTTTGGCCAAATATTAACGAAAATGAAGTTTGCTGATGCCACTAAGTACCGTGGGTTTGCATAAAACAAATTTTAAGACTCAAGGAATTAAATCATATTGGGACATACTTTGAAGTACATGGGGCTTTTTGTTTGTTTGTTTGTTTGTTTTCTGATGATGGGATTAATCTAGCTTCCCTCAGATCTACACAAAGTTTTTCACTGGTAGGTGTGGAAGTCAGATTGATCTTAATAACCTATTCTGGGCAATCTAGTGAGTTTGCCAAGAAACACAGTATCCTTGCAAGACGTTATAAAGCATTATATCAGTAAAGTGCAGGTAATTACACCTGCCAAATCCAAAAAACAAACTGCGAGATGTTCTTCTATGGTAACAGCCACAAAATGCCGAAAAGGCTAGTACCACTACCATTTAGACAACAAAGTCAGAAGTTCCAAAATAATGTTCTTTTCTGGCAAAACTGCTGGAGAGCAGGTGTAGCAGGACCATGGAGACCTGTGCGTCTGGACCACGCCAGGGCAGCTGCAAGAGAGCAGCAAGTTTCTAAGCAAGTCTAATGAAACACATGAAACACAATTGCAGACATTTCTGTCTTAGCCAGGTTCGGACTGGTTTTCAAGCCATCAGGAACAGGTATTCTATTCTTAATGACAAATTTTAGCTCCTTCTTCCAAAGCTTAGAAGCATGAAAACAAACAGAAATATTTGAATACTGAAAGATATGTCTCTCCTGACTTGCTCTCTGTGGAAGCTGAATCATTGCTGCTGTTGAAACCTAGAACAATGAATAATGGCCTGAGGGCAGACATGAAAGAAAGATATTTTAGATAAAAGTTTCAGCTTCAAATTTTACAAAGTTCTAACAGTGATTACTGAAGCCATAGCCTATACATAAACTATACCATGTATACATATTTGCATATTCTTACATATACATGTAAAAGACAAGATCCAACATAATTTTTAAAAGCATCCTAACAGAAAAGTTACTTGGAACATTGCAATTTAAATAACATTCGTAACGTAAAAGTTATAAAATCATTCAGAACAGGACTAAAGTACCTTGTCCTGAACTTCCATTTTGTTCTAGTATTTTTTCAGTTCAATTCAGCACTGTTGTGGTTTACATTTTGTCTTATATTATACATTTACAGATTTATTATACATATTAATCATTTTTCAATACATGTATACTTTCCACATCACTAAAAGAAAGCATTTCTAATTCCAGTGCTTTCAAACGAACCTATTTCAATATTTCTTTTGTATTCCATATTTTGCAATTTTGGTATATCACCACAAGTGGAACAAAAGCAGATCCTGAAATGTCAACATTTCATGTGGAATGGATATTCAAGTGTTCCTAACATGCAATGTGCTTACAGTGCCTATAAATAGACAGTGATGCAGACTACAAGTAGATGGCTTATATGAATTGCTATTCCAAATACTAGTTACAGAACGGCAGTGAAAGCAGAAGTTTAGGGTATGTCCACATGATCAAAGGCAATAATTAGTTAATAATTAGAGCCAATGATTAGTCCCTGATAGCTGAGCCCAAGTAAGTGTCCAGGTTGTACGACAGAACCTGTTACCCTAAACTTCACCTATGCCAAGAACACACAGCATGGTCAGCAGAACCCCATAAGGAACAAATTATTAAGCCACGATAACTCCCAGATTGTCATGCATATGCCCACCCGTCTTGTCAGGGATCGTTAGAGAAATATACTGAATGTGCAAACGCATGCAACACTTGCGTGCACTAAAAATGTCAACTATACCATCCATGCTTTCCGTACTCTACAGTTATATTGCAAGCCACAGAAACGCTTGCTGCCCTGCCAGATAAAGATAACGACAAACTTCAGTGAAAGAAGCACCAAGTCAAAAGACTAGAATTAGATCTGTGCAACAGCTGCGATGACTCATCTCGAAGATCATACTTTTCTCCATTATTTTAATTTGCTAAGTCAAATAAACTGCCAGACTCCCTTGTACATTTTGAGAACATTGCAGACCTCCACACAGGAATGAGCTTTCAGTGATTAAGAATAATTTGAACCAAGTAAATGAAACTAAAAACAAATCAGGGAAGTATTTCAAGATTAAGGCAAATGTCTATTGCAATGCAACTGAAAGGAGTTTAGACATTACAAATAATTCATCTTAGAATTCAGTGACATTTACTATGAAAAGATGTTTCTTTTTAGTCTTTGTTAAAACTGACTACAAAATGTTTACAGCAATTTTCTGAAAGCAACTCCAGATTCTTTTTTAATCATACTGCTTCAGGAAAGCTGCTTTTAGTTAAAATATAAAAATCGTAGTTACAAGGTTTCTGCAAACATAACTGCCATTCCATTAAGGAAATGGCACAGCAAACAGTAAATAGTGGCCCCAAGGGAAATGTAAGTATTGATTTTATTACTATGTTGGTTGGATTGTATTTGCAATTGTCAACTCTAATTTTAGGCTGTGCATTAAGTATCCTCATAACAGCTTAAGGAAAAGAACAAATATTAATTAGAACATATTGATAATGTTTTTATAAGCCTTAGATTTAGTGCTTAGCAAGCATATATTTTGAAAAAATACAAACCTACTCCTTGCTTGTAAACGTAGCTAATAAATGAATAGGTAGAAACTATAATTACATGGATTACATGATACTTTTGTGCATCGAGACATCTGCTGGATGCAATTACTTAAAATTAAACCTAAAATGAAGTGCAAAGATATTTATTATTGCACGTGGCTATGTTACGGCAAATAAGGCTGAAGTCACTATTCAAATACAAAATGATCAGTACATAGATTGATTGTGACTTTGATCCCAACAATTGCTTTTTGACAGTCAGATTCTTATTCACCATTTAGTCTTTGAATATAGATGTCTGCTACGCAATTTGCAGGTACTACTACAGGTAATTCATGACTCTTTTCCCTACTCTTTAATTAATTTAAAACAGTACTTACATAAACCCAAACTTATTATACGTTATCATTTGTTTCTGATAATATCCACATGTACTTAACCAGTAGAAAAAACTCACGATTCACTTTGGTACTGAACTGCAAAAAGAAAATGCCAGCAGACAGATACAATTATCTAACAGAAAATAAAGATTTAACGGCTGCTTCTTCAAAGTTTCACAACCTTCCTACATGAAATTAAAAGATGGTAAGTATGCGGTGATGGTAGTTTCAAACAATGCAAGACCGATTGAACAATTCGCAGGAAAAGGATTTCCTACCCTTATGTACTTCGCATTTCAGTTCACAGTGTGACTTGCACAAAAAGTACACTACAAGTGCCAGCTGATGTAGCTGACACTTCAGAAAAATCCATTCCTGATAAATTTCTTATTTAATGTGCTATATTTCTAAAGGTAGCTAAAAATAATTGTTTATGCCATCTACAGTGTTGTCAACTCTTGCAATTCTATCACTGAACCTGATATCATTCATACTTCTTTACAAGCTCTGCCACAAACATGTGAGGATTTCAGCATCTTGGTTTTGACTAAAGAAAAGAAAAAACCCCCCTGTTCCCTCTAGCGATGTGCTGTAATATCCCAAATTGGGTGGGTGTCTCTGCGGCCAGGTGAGTGTCCCCCACCTGGGGACACCTCCCAAGCCACAACCGTGCTTCCAGTCCTGCCAGGGACCTGCTGCTTCTGGGGTGGAGCTGTATGTTAAAATGGTTCGAAAGGTTTCTCCTGTTTCCTGACAAACGACAGAGGAAAGGAAGATCTTGCTGATTTTTTTCCTGCCCTTGCCCGCACTACCCATACAACAAGGAGTGTGCACAGGGGCAGATTTGCTTCAAGGGATGCGAAAGGGCATATCTGATGCTCAGTGGGCTCTTCTGTTCTCTCGTAGCCAGAGAACGCCAAGCTCAAAAGATCCCACCAGCACTTTGCTCTCCACCAAAGCACAGCCTCTCGCAGAGCTGGTCTGGGAGCTGGGCAAGTAAAAGCTCCCCATACGTGTCCTCTGCATATTGCACAACCTAACAGCCTCTGCAGAAGCCTGCAGGTGAATAAATTGAAGTATGTTATGTTTGGCATGTATCAATGCACACAGACGTATAAAAGTTCAAGGACCACATTTGTTATGCATGTATTTATACCTTCTTTCCTCCCAGGGGACTTCAAGATCTTAATCAAAAGTCTAACTAACGCTTAGGTGGTGCAGAGTGGATTGTTCATTTGAGTCACTTGATAGAAGTAAATTTCACTATTCCTAACAGTTACTAAAATTTGTGGCTATTAATTTACTGAGCTGTTATTT
This sequence comes from Chroicocephalus ridibundus, assembly GCF_963924245.1. NCBI lineage: Eukaryota > Metazoa > Chordata > Aves > Charadriiformes > Laridae > Chroicocephalus > Chroicocephalus ridibundus. The sequence goes on from NC_086284.1 coordinate 46,554,965, forward strand.
ATATTATGCAGCTATATTTTTGCTACCAAACATTTACAGTAAACTGAAGAAATACACAAACAAAATACTAAACCTAAACTGCAGGTTTTAATTTATAAGCGTGTACATTTCTCTGACAGAGAACAGAAGGGCTTCAGCAATGTGAGTACAGAATATCTGTAAGAAAAATAAAATGCAGACTTCTTAATTCTGTAAATCTGAGTGCAATGAGCCCTGGTTAAACTAGTTTATTACACAGAATTTTACACTTTAAGCAAATGCAATATTCTTAATATAATAATTTTGGAATATACATATAAAAATCAATGCCCATACATCCTAGACAGGCACTGTAATATGGCTGAAATGGTTTATTTTAATATTATTTCAATAATGCTTTTTAAAATAATAGAGTTGTGCAAATGATGACATTACATGCTTATTTGAAATCCTTCCTAAAGAAATTTTGTTTCTGTTATTATTGTCTAAGAAGACCACTACATTGCATCATTTAACAGGCCTGAGAAGGCAGGCAACAGAAAGAAAAAAAAACCTCTTTAACTGCAAATCTCTTTGTGTATTAAGCAAGAAAAACCATGTAACTTCATGTTTCCTCTGAAGTGTTTAAGCAATAGTAACTGTATACCATTCCTCAAAGGAAAATTTGCTTTGCCTGTTTCAATTATGCCAGATGTCATTGCCGATATTTATTCTTGTTAAAAAGTTGAATTATAGCGGGGCAATCTGTAACCTCCTTTTTTATGCAGAACTGCACAGAATCATTTTAAGGGAGATTATTTTTTATTTACTATAACAAGAGAAAAGGTAAGTGAATTCTAGTGTTACTTGCATCTGAGAAAAACAAACAAACGAGACCTATATTATATTTTACTGAAGTAGCATAAACAAAGTCATTGACAATGTTAAACCAGGAAAATGCTTTATTTTGTAGATAGACAGAAATAAAAGTGTTTACTCTTAGAGACATCTCTGTTGTGGTGATGGAGAATGCATTGCCACTAAATGCTCCAAATCTTTCCCTTGCAGACCCTGCCAAAAGATCAGGGGTGATCTGCTGCTCACAGTCACAGAAATCTACATTCTACCTCTGCTAATACACCTTTTTGCCAGTATGAGATAGCGCTGCTGAGGCTGCTAATTTTATCCCAGGGAAACTGGGATATATTCTTGCAAAGAGCTGAAATTAAAGGCAGTTGTTAATTTAAGTGAGGAGGTTAAAGCATTCCAAAATACACACCGCTTGGCTCATAGGAATTTGGAATGCCTTACGTAAATAGCTCTAGTTGGTGACCATTTTCTATGGCTAAACAAGCTGCTTAGAAAAATGGTTCATGCTGAGTCTTAGAACCACCAGTAAATTAAACATCAAAAAGGGAGGGGGGAAAAAAAGTTTACTACTTGATTAACACAAGATCCTAGAAGGAAGTGTAAAAATAATACAAACCAAGATCTCTGTTGTATGGAGGAAAACAATTCTGCATGTTATCATATGAAGCTCTGATTTTATTTCAGCACATAAACAGAATACTCTGAACAGAGATTTATGTAAATATGTAGGAGTCAGAAGGGTTTGATACTTAAACCTTCCAAAAGAAACTCTGAATTTCTTTTCTGTGAATCGGTTTATCGTATCACAGATGGCAGCCCAGGAGGGGAAATGAGTTCTACAGACTCACCACCCACCGGTAGGGGAAGGGAGGGAGCAGACACTGAGGCCAGTTTTGACCCTACCCCCTAGAATACCAGACAGAATCGCTTCAAGTCACAATTTCCTTCTTACGCTGCTCCCAGGGCAGCATGCAATTATGTACTGCAACTGGCTTAGGGCAGGCTGGGTCCACAATTAGTCCCTTGACCTTGCTGAGACTAACAGTGTGAGTAAGGTGAGCATGACATATTTCTCTCTCAAAATTCTCAATTATTTAATGCAACTAATGTAACAGTAATTTCCCTGCATCTTTAAAAAAAAAAAAATTTGCTCGCGATCATAAAAAGGGACTTGCCTATAAACTCAACTAAAAGGTCAAAATGATACTTTTAATTCAAAGTTTCCATAGCTTTCTCAATAAAATGAGTATGAATATAGATTGTCTCTTTATTTCTACTTTCCATTAAAAAGCATAGGATTTTCTTCTACTTTCTGTAATAGGTTTATTAGTTATAGCTCTATTACAACAATACTCAAGGAAGTTCCATTCATATCATAGACAATTATCTGCGATAAAGCTCATGGCAGAAACTGTAGATGGAATAAATGCTGACATGAGTACATTAATGCACATGCCACTCACATCGTGTCAGGTACAGCTACCCCTTAGGTCTGAAGATACAAATACTCCTTTCAGCACTTTGGCATATCTCAAGTAATTAGAAGCCATCTGCTGAAATCTTCTACGTTCAATCTCAAACAGCCATCTTGAAATGGTCGGGGCTTTATGTCATGCTGGAGGGCATACCTTCCCCTCCACGCTCAAGCTGAAAGAGGCCTCAGACAGTGAGTAAGAATGAGATCATGCAGAGCAAAAAACACTGCCAGGAGTTTGACCTAGGCTGCCCAATTAATTGTCAGTGAGTTAAAACAATACAAATTCATTGAACAAATAAATACAAACCCAAACTTCTAAATTAAAGATGAAACATGGGTCAGTTTGGGACTCAATCGTAAATTAAATAAGCCATAATAGCCAATTAAAATAGAATATCAGGAACAAGTGAGGCAGGGAGAGACGGCTCAGTTAACCACAGAGCCAGAAGAATGTATTTCTACTCATCTTGTAGCCAAGATGCAACATACACCTACCACATACAACTAATGGGCACAGAAGCTGGTATCCATGGTTGCAGAGAAAAACTTTCCAGGACAACATTAAAATACCATTGCAAACCAGAACTCCATGAAAAGTCACTATTCTGTTCTTCCAGTTGGACATCCACATAAGTGGGGTGGGAACCTTTCTGTAACACTTGCCTTCCACGAGTAGTAGAAAAAACTGATTGCTCCTCGCTAAAGGCCACTATATGAGACATAAACACAAGGAATACAACATGTCACAGTAATATACTTGGAATGATTAAAAATACTGAGGGGTAAAACTGGACCATGGGATCAGTTCAGTGATTTTTTCTGTAAGGTGTATAAAATATGATAAAGAGATGGAGTTATTTTGATAGAATAGGGGCAAACAATAAATTATAAATGGAGAAAATCCCCAACCATAAAGTTGAAGAACATTTCTGAGTGCACAATATTAATGGAGATCAAAAAGGCAACTAACCCATGTGTAATACATGAGTAGTGAGAAGTAACCTCCAGAACTTCCATGTAAATCAGTTAGTTATATAGCACACCGGGTCAAGGTTTAGTGAAGCAACTTCTCAAAACCATAAAAATCACTTATTGGAACAGCTGACTCTACAGCATGTATGATGAGAAGATGCTCTTTAGTAATCCTCAGTAATTCAAGATGTTGCTTTCGCCAGTGACTATAGTTGGCTGATCAAGAGCAATCACAACATCGTAATTCAGAGAGCTCTCAAAAGACAGGTGTCATAGTGTGGCCCTAAAAAAGCACATCATAAAGTCCCTGAACCTACTTCATTTCAAAGGACAGAAGTCAGTCGTGCCAGTCTCGTAAAGCCTAGATCCCTTTCTACACCATCTCTGCCACTCTGAGCAGAACACCGAAAGGTGAAGTCAATGCACTGCCTGGGCCCAAGGATCCCATATGGTATGGAGAACAGAGATGCTTCAGAAGCTGATCTCCTGAAGAGCTCTGGTTAAGAATTGAAGCATGTATATTGCGAATATCAAAGTACAGATTATTTAGTGTAAGGAAAAATGAAAATATTGAAGACTATGCCAGCTATTTTTTTAACTTAGAATGAAGCAAATTCATCACTTATGAAATATGAAAGGACAATAAAGTACATTTACTCTTTCAGCAATCCACACAGGAATTTTTTATATGATTTTGAGAATAAATTGCTCAGAAATACAGGATATTATAAAAATAATTTGGGGCATTTTGCAAATGACTATTGGGTGAAATTCCCCTCTTAAAAGAGAGTTTATGGCTGGTAAAGGACTCTGCCTAGTTACCAAAATGTAATACAATTATCTAGAAGTCCTTAGTCCATGTAGCTTTGTGATGATATCCTTGAGTAGAAATCCTGCAGGCACACTCCTCTCCACCTGTTCAAGATAAATTTCTTAACTATATAGATCCCTACAACAGCTGCAGTTTCACGTATTCAAATCACTACAGTCATACTCCAACAGTGTCCATGGTACAATTATTTCTGGATGATGTAACAACAAAACCCACCTATCTATTAATGACTTAGTATGTCAAATTGATGCTGTATTACAATATTATTTTGTGAAGCCAGTAATAGATCTATCTTTTCCTCACAGAATGATTAATCACACATTAAAAGTTATTTCTCCGGGTAGTGCAAATTTGCTGCTTGTGACCACAATAATATCCAGTTAAGCCCTGGCTGAATCTCCTCCAGCTCTCCCTGTCTCTGTCCACACTGCATCAACGTAGCTTCCCACGTTAATAAAGGTCTAGAAGAACCCCTTACAACGTGAGAAACTTAAAGACACTCAGAGAAGCCAGAGGTGTTAAACTCTTTCCGTAACTCCTCCTATCCACCAGAGACAACATCAGGAGCCACTGAGTTGAAGCTCAGTAGCTGAAGAACACAAAAGCCAGGAAGCCCCAGGAAACAAACCTTCGAAAGGCAAACGGGATCCATCGTTAGGCAGTATTATTCAAAGTCCCGAAAAAGAGCACAAACACACACTCGGCGCCTCTGGAGTTTGGTCAGTAGCTTCAACCACAATAAAGGAAAAACTAAAGATCTACTGAAATTGCCTTAACTATGAAGTTCTGTAATTAAAAGTGAAATCAAATAGAGAAACGAGGAGCAGATGTTGGTTTTATTTCTGTATGTTGACTTTATTAAGGAAACATTTCCCCGTTCCCCTCCCCCAAGACATCCTTTTCTTTCATTTATTTGCTATGCTTCCTATTATTTTCTTTTCCCACTAAACAACCATAACCTTCATCAGTACAATGAAGTCATTTATGTCTAAATTCTTGTTGCACTTGGGATTTTTCTTTATGTGCTTTGTAATTGTTGTAGTTGATTTATAACTTTTATGTCTCAGATGTAAAATGGATGTAGAATGCAACCTTTTTTACTCTACTCTGATTAACACCTGTAAGAACACAAGAGATATACAAAAATAATCTATCTATTTTTTTTTCATAAAAGAACTCCTTCTCTAATTACTTTGTTTTAGAAAGCTACCGAAGATCTCCCCTGATATGAATTAAACCAGCACCCAGTTGGTGCTTTATTATCTCTTCAACAAAATGATTTATTGTTTGTAGTCTGAAAGCAAAAGAGGAGGAAAATTACATTTTCTGTACCAGTAGCAGTAGCCCTATCGCTTGCTCTGTACTATTCTTTGAAGATTACAATGACCAATATTGTAATGATACTAGAAATAGTTAAGGCTAACAAAGCTGCTTACACAAAAGCAGTGACAACTGAGATCATTGTACCTCATGATGATTTAACCTTAGATGTTAAATCTTATGTTTCTTACCTCAGCATGACCTGCTATAATGTTCAAATTTCAATTTATCTCCTACCCCAGAGGCTGGACATAACTGATTTTTCTTTTTTTTTTTTAATTTTTTTAAGGTTTCAAATGAAGAAAGTTTAATTAAGTGGGAACAGACAAAAAATACAAGAAAAAAAGGTCAAGAAGAAAAAGTCGCAAATCCTTTACGTGTGTGATTAAGCTATAAATAATAAATTAATTTTGAGATTATTTATTTTGTATATCAGTGAGAATTTAATGCTTTGTTTTTATACATTGATTAAAAAGGCAAGACTATTAGTGCTTATAGAAGAAGTGTTGTAAACAGGCAAAAGAAATTTCTATTAAGCTGCATACCTAAAAGCAGATGTAGAAGACGCATATACATATACGTGTGCATGGCAGATAAAAAAATTGGAAATTCAAAATGCCATGGTGAAAAAGAGACAGTTCATTAGAGTGATGGTGCGGCGAGTGCAGGAAGCAGTTTATCTTCCAAACTCATGGCACCTTTGTAGCACCACAAACCCTTTCAACATGGAATAAGAAGCTACCGAATTTCCTCCATCAGTGAAGCCAGTAGCATATGCTGAATGGGAAAGCCAAATACAGCTCTTTCCCTACGTTCTTCAGCAGTTCCAAGGAAGCTGGAGGAAAACCAGTATTAGCAGAACATAACTGCAACGCATCCATGAAGTTCCCGAAGAACATTTCTGTGAAGTTGGCTGGGCTACCTCTTGTGGGGAACTATTTAACAACTGGGATTTCTTTTGATTTGGATGAGATAATTGGAAAGCTTCTGATATTCAACAATAAGAGACAAAGAAGGGAAATGCATCACGTTGTTAACGGAAATGTTGTTTGTTGGTACAAACTTGGGATGATCTGCATCATGATCAGTCATGAGTATTGGTAGAAAAATCTTTTATTCCAAGTCATAACCATCATGATTTATATTCTTTCTCATTATAAATTGGTTCTATTTAGACAAGGCTGAAAACAAGGACTAAAATAACTTCAAAACAGATGAGACATCACACAATCATATCATTATCTAAAAATTGATTATTAGTTGCACCAATCACATTATTAATTCCAGACATTACAGAAGGAAAATCTTTTAACGTAGCATTTATGCATGCATACGTTAAGGCAAGCAAGAAATTTTGAAATATTAGCTCTGCTTTGAAAAACGTCCCTTTTTACTGTCTTTAATTAGCGATACTGTTGTTTCCCGAGACAGGGAAACTGTTGCACAGGCAACTGCAAGCACTGGAGGTCTATTGAGTTGCCTGCATGTAGGAATCTGCTGTCATTTCAGGTGGCCTGTGATATCTGATGTATCCCCACAGGGCTTGCAAATAGAGCACCTAGCCACATATGATCTCTGCCATTCAGGAGGGGAAGCTGGAAGCCAAGTGGGATGCCTGAGGGCATCCCAGACGGTACAAGGTACCTGTACTTACTCAAGTTGCTGATGTCTTTCTTGCTGGAAGCACATTCATAACAGTGAATTGTCAGATAGTAGAAATCTGCTTAGCAATCTGCATAATGCTCACCCAAAAAGCCTGAGTGGAAAACCACTTCTCTCTTGCAATCTTTAGAGAAACTTCACAGCATTGTCCAGAAAAGTGTGATTTATACCCTGTAATCTTAAACTAATAAAAAGTCATACTTTAGTCTATGAATGCTTGCTCATTCAAGCTTACACATATTTTAGGATTTTTAAATACATATAACCTAGCTTAAAGGTTCTATTTTCAAAACACCTTTCTTATACGTAAAGCTAGGTAGAGTGAAAAAAGAAAATTATATACTTTGGATGTGAGAAACTGGAGTATACTCAAGTATAATTTTAACAATGTTATGTCCTATAATGAGTTGACCTTCTATTCTCCTTAACCCTTTTTTTTTTCATCAAAGCCACCTACACCCACTTTGCCTTCTGTTTCTCTAATCTGCAATTATTTATGTTTTCTTCATGCTGCTCTATCCGCCATGGGAACAAAATTGTATTTGGTGAAATATAGAGCTAATTATACCATGAACCCAACAACAAAAAGACAGAGCAGATGTTACTTCAGACGTGCTAACAGTCCCTATATTTAATGCACACACAGTGAAGGACTGAACACAGCATCTGAAAAAAAAATGTGATGGGCTTAAACATGTGGAAAGAAATTAGCACAAAACTCAAACAGAATGACATACTTAATAGGCTCTAAAACATTTATTCAGTGATCATATTCAGCATCAATTTTACTTTAATTCAATACATATGTGAGGCTATACGTGGGGTCAAATACAGCGCATTAGGTAATTGTGCTCAGTTTCTTCTGATCTCAGTACCCAGTTTCTTCAGCATCCCTTCTGCCTGTCCATCAGCACCTCTAGTTCTAGGATGAAATTTGTCCATCTCTTTATCTACCTGAACACTTTCCAGAACACGGGAACTGGATCCAAGAATAACTGTATAGGCCAAAACAATTTTTAAAAGTGCTTTCTAGTGTTTTCTTCCCAAAATCAATGAGAGTAAGGAAGAGATAGAAAACAGACCTTAATAATGGAGAACTATTGCATGCTACTTTTTGCTCTATTTTGTTTGAAATTAGCTTGTTGTGGTTCTTTCAAATGTAGGAACCCAATGGGTGACCCTACACCAGTCCTCAAGCCCATGCACAGGTCCTGCTGCATTTAATAATACAGGTGTCACTTCAAAACCCAACTGTAGGAAGAGATGATATAAACACAGGCTTTTAATATTCATAAGTGCCAATCAACATACCAGACTCATATTTATAATAACTGGGAGACAGTTTGGTGTTTATTATGAAGGATTTATCAGGATTAGAGTGGGACATCTCAGCAGCCTACAGAGTAGTCTCTGCAAGTAGGGGACTACCAAGAGCATGCTTCCCCCCTCTCTTAGTACCAGACTTCCACAAGACTATTAGTTCTCTTTCTCTACCATACGCTAACCACTTCAAAACTAAAAATAAGCCTACAGATCATGGAACTGGACAGAAAAGTGCAAAATTTCCCTTTCCTCTATTGTCTACCTTTACAACTTTCCTGAGTAGAATAATCACACAAGTTGGAAGTGATTTAGGATAACTTGCAGACTTTCATGTCGGGCATAACTCCTGTAATTCCCTTTATTTTGTATACACTAATGCAATATAAATTTGCCATGTACCCTGTCACCTCACTGGAGTCTAGTGGCTCCTCTGAGTTGCTAAATTGTTCTATAATAAAAGTAAAATAAACTTCATTCGGTAAATACATGGTACTTTATAACAAGATATAAAGATAGTCCATCATCAGTCAAGCTTCAATAGAAAAACTGAGACCACTAAAACAGAATTCAGCATACACAAATTTGAATTATTAGCTGCAGGAGAACTAATTACATTATCATGATAAATCACTTTTCACAGATGTGCAGTACCAAATCTAAAAGGGCACTTTCCAGTTCGCTAAAATACACATTATTACCATGCAACTAGTTTAACTCCACTACAAATAGGAAAAAAAAAATATTAAAAAGGTGTGATCTTAAAATCAACTTTGAAGGGACAGATACCTGAATAAAATGTATCTGCCCGTTTATAAATCTTGAGAAAACCAACTCTAGTAAGAGATATCTATGATAATACAGAATTTCAAGTAACTGGTTAAAAACATGCGTAACCAGACTAATCGCAGTACTCTAGAAAGGAACATATCTTTAAGAGCAATCATCACAGTATGAAATCAACTCTCAGCTTATTATATTTGGCTGAATAATCTAAAATTGTAGAATTAAAAATAATTATTGATAAAAGATAAGACATAAAACCTCCCTAGCTGTTTGAATCTAAGAATATCAGGGGATGGAATGAATGTTGAATTTATGTTGTGGAAAATTGGTCCCAAGTTGGTTTTACACTTCATCAGAAAGCACTTTTGTCTTGTATGCAAACAGTTAATGAAGCATACCAAAACTGCAACTTTTTTGCTAGTGCTGGTGTGGTAAGACTCACAGCATATTCCATAGCTTGCAGAATATTTAAGAAACATTATAGATTTTTCATTTATTTTCCTTTGGTTATAATGCGGAATCCTATAATTTTAAATAAGGTTCCTTCTTGCATTTTCGAGTATTGTTATATATAGCTAGCAGTTGCAGATATAGTATAGCCTTCCGTATCTAAAGCATTCCTTTATGTTCCTTTACAGAGTATTTTCAAGAAAAGATGACACCACGTGAATAACTGGTGCCCTAATAAATTCTGAGAATGTATGGATTCTTAACTACCTCTCATGCTGGATACATGACTGGTTTTAAAATTTTATAGTTAAACCTTTCTCCTTTTTTTTTTTTTTTAATTTTGTTTCAGCTGTTCTCATAGTTGAAAACAAGAAACAAATTATTCCAAATGGATAACAGTTGTACTATTGTATCTTTTCTAGAGAAAATGGGTAGGACAGCCTCTTTTATACCACAACTGAAATAAACATATAGAACAGGAAAGACTTTACAATATGCTGAACACTTGCCTTTAAAAGGACTTCCTTTCACACTGCAGTTTTATGACTTTTGCATCAAGAATTTGTCTGCAGAATTACATCTGAGTATGGCAACCAGCTCCATTATCTCAACCATACACACTGTTATGATTAACTTTGGGAAATTAGTGGGGCTTACACAGCTGAACAAATGACTGGCAAACTCCAGTCAATCACCACATCAAAAAGAAAGCCCCAACTGCAAAGACAAACTGCATTAATGCTCTGCAGGAGGGGAACAAGCTGCCTAAAAATGGTGTAATGCAGGAACTGAATGTATTTATTTACTCAAGAATCACAAAAGCTGTTTTATCTGTGGAATCCAGCCTTTTACCGCTTGTCCTGTAAAAAAGCTCCCATCGGCACATCAACATAGTAAAAGCTACTAATACAGATTATGTCGAATGTTCAGACTTCAGAAAATGGGTGGACACTGTCTTCTGTCATACATCCTCATTAATTAAGCCTATCAAGTAAGGGCACAAAGTACAAATTTGAGTGGCTCTCACTAAAAATAAAAAATAAAAATTATCTGCTATTAAAATCCTACATGAAGGTGAGTCCACTGAGTCCCAGATCGATGGGACAGGCTGGGGTACATTTTAACAATTACTGGCAGCAAACCCATCCATATTATTGATATAATAGGTGGTTTTGGCACTCTAGTTACAGTTAGAACTGTAAAGGTTGATAACATTTCAATTAAAAACAGTAGATGAGATTGTAATGCCTGTTCTTAGGCTTGGGTGACACTGAAGTAGATTTGAGATTAAATACAGAACAGAGCTAAACCATCTTTCTTAATAGTTTTATAACAGATTCTTCATGTTTCCACAATATACAATAGCTGACATATAGCCTTTTTATTTCTGTTTTTAAAAATTATTTATCATGCCATAATATACTGATATAAAAAGTCCTTCTAAGCTTTTGCTAAGCTTGCTTATCTTTTTACTACACACTTACACTATTTCACTTTAAGCAACACTTTTACACTCAACAGAGATTCTGCAAAGGTGGCCAGCCCAGAAGGGGAACATCTTCCACCCCAAAGAAGTGTTGGGTAAAGTGTCATCTTACAGCAAGCTACTTCTGGCATAGGCAATTGCACTCATATCTGAATTTGGATAGTGAACTCATTGGACCTCATTAGCTAAGAAAGCTGGGCTTGATTAATGTTTCAATACAAATCTTTCAGGAAAGCCCAGCTGCAGCAAAAAATGGACGTGGTGATTCAGGAGACACCACTCACTCCCTCCGAGTCCATACTGAGGAACTGCTCCAGCATGGTGCGAAGGGACATCATGCTGCTGGTGGTGCTGTCTTTCAGATGAGATGTAAAACTGAGTTCTGACAACTCACAGTCATTAAATATCCCATGGCACTTTTCACAGGAGTACATGTGTTAACCCATATGTCCTGGCTACATTCCAAATGCATAATTGCATTCTGCCTACCTAAATTCCCTACGCAGTTTCAGTAGCATGCAGTACTTTTTATTCTCTTTCTCTCTTCTCTCCAACACTGCTCTTTAGCATTTATGCTCAGGTACAAGAAAAGGCACAGATATACCACAGTCTCTACCCTTTAGCTGGCTGACATAAAAGAACTGAGGGTAACTCGGATCTACAATGCGACACACAGGAAGAAAGAGGGTGCCCAGGATTCAAGGCAAAAAAAAAAAAAAAAAAAGTGTGGAGCCGCCTAAGATATGCAGTACAGAAATATCAAGGACAAGAAAATCTCAAAACTGTTATTTTTCTCAGCCTGGGTCTTAAGTACCCAGCAGTTTTGAAAAGTACCTCCATTCCTTTAGGTTGTGCAGTCCCAGGCCTTCGTAGACTTGTAAAGGGATTAGCGGCCTTTTTAAGATTGTGCTCTGGGACTTTGGTGCTTAAATTACTCTTAAACTCCCTATAAATTCCACTCCTGAAGACAGGCATCTACTCAGTTAAGTTAAAAAAAGAGTCATTTCAAGGTCTGTTTCTGTATTTTACTTTTTAAATAGAGTGTGTAAAAAACATTGACAAAACACAGAAAGAGACCCAAGATGAGAACCCTGGAGTATTCCCTGAGCATCCTAATTATTGAACCACACAATAATTCCCTCTTCCTTTTCCAATAAATCTTGCACTCGCTTCATCACAGTGGTCCCAATGCAGAAAGAGCGAAAAATACTTAGAGAGAACTCAGACTAGCTTCCACACTGCCAATTAATACGTTTTCACAGGAGATGGGCAAAAGAGATTTGAGTTACTCATATTGTCCGTATTTCCTTAGCGATGCTCTGTTGACTAGACCACTATTTCTGAGCTCAATTTACATGATTTGGTGAAACTTATAGTGGCTCCTTGCTTTATGCCCAATGCCATACATCAGTAAGGGTGTGTGCTGAATTCCGCCTTACAGATCACTTGAAGGGAGGATTCCACCCGGTCTTTTGGCATAAAACAGGGATCGTTTACTTAGTGCAAAGTGGGGGCAATCTGGGCAAGATACAGTAATAAAATTCTTAACGTCAAGGGGACTTTACTGATGAAATGGAATTTTTCAGGGCCATTCAGGTTCAAATAAAAATAAAAATCTGAGGTTTCCCTCAGTGTTTTCTGAACTTAACTTTTTATTAGAACTTACACTTAAGACCTTGAAGTCTGAAACTGATCTAGCCAGATATATTTGTTCTTCTAAAATACCTTTATTGGCCATTTCTCTTATGTATATTTATGTTTTTCTGCCAGTTAAAGAACAAATAATACAGATACTGACTAAATCAGTCCTGCTCAATGCTTTTCTTGGTACAGGACACACAACTCGGCTATAAAGCATTTAGATCTGGATTCACTTAACTGAAATTTTCACTTCAAGTGACCAGTTGCCTCTGATACCCTGTGTAGTCAAACAACGGGTAATCTGCTGTAGTTCACATATTCATTGGCACTAATTGCCCTGGACAACTGCATTCCAAACTTTGGCTCCTCATGAAGTTAGATGGGTTAAGCATGACTGACCACAAACACTTTTGATTTCCCCTTTTTTTGCGATAATCTCCATTATATTCCTATCATAAAAACAGTACAACCAATGGCGCAGAAGGATTATTGAAATGAGTTTCTGGTTTTTGGTGAAACTATCTATACTCTCATCTATCATCTTACGCTGACCATTAACTCTAAATGGTTTTTAGTTGCATGCAGAGTGAATCAAACGTATTTTCTTGTAGTCAAAATTGCTGATTATAATCATATCAGGTGGCAGAATCAAGTGAGAGATGCCACCTTCACATGAGGCTCAATTTGACGCATCTTTCCTCTTCTGAACCAACCTGCTGCCAGCTTTTTTCACTATTAAATGCACTCTATCTTGGGGTTTTTTTGAGGACATACATTCAGGTCTTACATTATATCGATAAGCTCTCAAAAAAACAAAAGAAGCCCAAAACAACCTCCATAAACTTTGTGAGCGTGACTGCATGAAATAAAGGCAGGTCTGATGGATGTTGAATTAATGTAAATGACATTTTGTAATATACGGCCCTGATTCTCCTTTCACTTATGCTGCCGTAAATCTGGGGGAAAAAACCCTCCATGGATTTTCATAAACTTACTCTGCTCAAAAGCTGATACAGCTGAGAAAGAATCAAATGTCCTTTATTTAAATATTGATTGTGCACTTAGGAAATTAAATAGTTGTGATGCACATACTGAAAATAAATACAATTTTTAATATATATTAACTTCTGCAAGCTTATAGGCTTAGAGAGAATTCCAAGTAACTAGCTTGTCTGAAATGAAAACATGAATATTCCTAACAAAAGGGTTTTGTACTTGAGGGGATTAGAGGGCAGCAAGTAGCTCGGGAGCCTTTGGAATATCCTGCATAAAAACAGGTCATTTTTAATAAAAAAAACCCCAAACCTTTAATATTGAACAACAGATTGTGCTAAACTCGCAATCCCCTTTCTTCTTCTCCCTCTGACATGCAAACACCTGACACACAAAGGGAGTCACATTCAGAAGGAGATTATGATGCAATGATCTCGTTGTGAATGTTGCATTATGGTTTCAGCATCGCTGTAAGAGCTCCCCTGGCACTTGTGCTTACAGCAATTTGAATTTCTCTGGCAGCTAGGTATGATTTGTGACAGATTTCAGCCTTGCTCTTCATTGAGGGAGTACACTGGCAAGTGCTTGAGGTATTTACCATGGAGACTGGAAAGAAGAAAACATAAAGAGGAACATTTGAGGTAGCCTTTTTTTTTTTTTTTTTTTTTTTAAATCTGCTTCTTTTTTTTTTTTTGCAGTTGTTAAGTTATCCAAACCAGTTCTTTCCAGTGTCATCATTTTGTGCTTCTTAGGAAAAGTTGTCTCACTGTGCTGTTCTATTTGAAGAATTATTCCATTCACCATGGTAGTGAAACCCTGCTAATTTTAATGACTGTTATGACAGCATATATCACTAGCCAAATGCTCCATGTAGAGTGCAAGGAATATTTCAATTGATTGTGCTGTAGTTTGTGGCATGAGTGGAAAGAAGTTTGCCTATACGTTCTTTGCACACGAATTACACATCTAAACTTGTTTACATGGTTTGGAAAATCTTAAGTTGACAAAGCACAATTATCTGCTTATCCTGGAAAATATCTTAAAGTCTTCTGTAAAAGTAGGGGCAGCTGGTAGGTTACATGTTTGGTACTGGATTCCCCCAAAAGTTTGCTGAGCCAAAGCCTCTACACTTAAGGCAGACTAACTAATTCCCAAAGCTGACCTGCAAAGATTGTTCTCAGTATCTCTTCTGCCATAAAAGAAGTAATAAGCATCTATACGCAAGGTTTCTCTAAAACTTTCTTGGTCTGCAGACTAAATCTTATCTTGATTCCTTCCTCTTTCCCATATGTACGTATTGGTGGTAGTCCGCAGGGAAGACAGACAGCTCCATAGCAAAGGCTACACTCTGAGCACAAGCATTCAGGGAACAATGACTTTGGCATGAACTGATGAATGAGAAATTTAATAGGGAGATATTGCACTGCCTACAAAGAGAAAACCTGTATCTAACAAAGGATTGAGGTTGACCGGGTTTAGGCTAATAAAGTTTGTACCTTATCCAGTAGAATGGATCCAAACTTCCATTCACATGTAAAAATAGCCTATCGATTAAAGCATATTTCTTCCTCTTTGGCCCTGTTTTCCAATTATTTTATTTGAGACAATAAGTTTGGCAAGTTCTTTTGTTAACACAGTTCCTGTTATTTTAAAAGCAACAGATTTTATGGCCCGTGGTTATCATCCGATACTTAAAATATGTTCATGAAAGAATGCATAGGAGGTGTCAGGTGCACCCTTGGGAGGATAAGAATGTCCACATGGTCCCAGGTCTTCTACAAGTAGAAGTTTCTGTATGAATGGGTGAGAAATGTCCTTTTTCATTTGCAGGTGTTCTATATTCAAAAGGTACAGCATAAGACATGATTTAAGGATTAACCCTCTGATCTGCCAAGCATCCTCAACTCAAGGTTCCAAATATGAGAACCAGATCTTCGAAATAATTTCAAAAAAACATAGACTTCAACTATAGGATTTGTACAGAAAGACAGGATTTTAAGTATGTTTTTGTAACTATGCAAGATTACTTTTTTTTTTAACTGTATTTACTTGATTTTAAAATATTATATGCACACAGTCTTTAGAAATCAGTGAAACACTGCAGATTTAATTTATTTTATTTAGAAAACACTGCAGTACATCTGGCATATCATGGGTTTGTTATTGATTGCTCATTGAAAAAGTGGAGCTGTAATACATATTACATACATCTTCAAGCAGAAAAGAAAACCATAATACATTATAGTGATTTATCAGCAACTATCCTTAAAAATACACGTCAACTATATTGTTAATAAACAATTAAAAAAAAAAAGTAATAAACTGAAAAACTCCAGCATCATTGAATGCTAAATGGAATCAAATAGAATATGTGGATTTATTTGACCTGCCAACTGATCACTGTTTCATTTTTTAATATGACTGTATCTCCTAAGAAAATACATGGCTGTTGAAAAACTGTCCAGTGTGAGGGCAGTTTAAAGAAAATTAAAATTTATATAAAGAAGTAGAAATAAAATGTAGAAAATATATAACTAGTGCCTTTTCTAAATTAAGATCACCAGTCTATTTAGAGACACGGAAGTGAAAAAGATCACTAATATATGAGAGTACGTAACAGTAAGTTTGGCACAACTGTTAGTCCTTCTCACTATACAAGAATGTGAAAATATTCCATGAAACTGAGATACAACATATCAGCACATATCACTTTCTGGAAAAAAACAGAATTACTTGTTTTAAAAATATTTATAATCATACAGATGGAAATAATTGAGAACAACAGTTTGTTTAAAACAGAACTTATCACTTTGTGTAGTAGTGGGGAAAAGCCTTCATTACATTAAATATAAGAAACAATTACAGAAGATTAAAAACTTCTCATTTCAGATTATAAATCATCACTGACTGATGAAGACTAGTCAGGAACTATTCACGTACACAAGAAGATGATTCTATATCTGCCCACTGTCATTTTCTTGAACTTTCCTCTGATGGGTGCTGTGATTGACAGGATACCATGACAAAATCACCACAAGTCCACTCCAAAGTGGAAATGTTATGTCATGCTGATACTTGAGCAACTGCTGTAACTGAGGAATGCTTTAAAGTATTTATACTGACATCAAAAAAATGCCATTATTATAAGGATATACTTCTTAACAATTTAGTTACAACGGTTGACACATTTTGATTCTACTGCTACTATACTTTAAGAAAAATAGTCTTTACTTAAAAGTGATATATATAAATGCAGCATATAACATTTCTCTATTTTATTCATATATAGTCATTAATATTCACACTAATGTATATTTGTATATTGATATTCATATATAAAGCCTATAAACAAACTTACTAATAAAGATCAATGCTAAATTCACGAAGAGTGAATAATGAATGAAGAAAATGATAAATCCATGCAGAATTTATCAAATACTTGAAATAAAACATAAGTTACGTTTGAGGGACAGAAAAAAATTAAAACAAAATAGAAACTATTTCTGTATACAGGGTACTAATTAAGCCAGAGTATTTAAATGTAGTAATTGTACTCTCTCTCTCTTTTTCTTTCCCTCTCTTCTATCTTCTCTTTTTTTTTATGCTTTGCAGAGAAAGAGCTACTGACTTATTCATTTCAGTTAGCAAGAAAATTCTCAACTTCCTTGGGTGCTTAAGTGCAAGAATATTTTAGACCCCATCTTTGCATATTACTTTATCTTTCAGTGGTAATTAACAGAGTCTTAATCTGGCTAATGTTAATGACCACTGTTCTTTCTTTAAATCCCAGTTAAACCAAGCTTATTAAGGGCCAATTAAAGGAAGTCTTATGTGATCTGAATAACACTAAGACCAATTTTTAACAGCTATAACTCTTTATTTTGGATGATGAGTGTGGAAAAAAAAAACCCTTCTCATTATGGCCTTTGTCTGTTTTAAAATAAACTGTCAATGGCTACTGGGAAGGATGGAGAATCTTAAAAAAGTCAGAGATACAGCTCAATTCAGTAAAATGCAGATTTTCTAAAAAGAGTTAGCTATGTACTACTATTTTCACTCCTTCCCATAAAAAAAAGGTAAAATATTACTAATTTCCACTTCATTTTTCCTGAAGTTAGCGCGCAAGAATGCAACAACACTTTGCAATAACTTTCCAAGCAGTAACAACACAACCTACATCTGTATTAACTTGAGTACCACGGACAAAATAAAGAAAAACTTGCTCATCATTTGACTTGGAAATGGAACAGATCTAGCTAAATATGAAAGAGTTAATAGGGCTTTTTGGTTTGGGGACGGTCAGGTAGTTTTCTCACTGCTTAACTGAATACGATTTTTGACTCCAGACTTTTGAAAGGCTTGTTGGTTCCACTTATGTCTAAAGTGACCCTTCCACAGACACGTTGTTATAAATTACATCCTACTATTTCTTACGTATCTAAGATTTCACTCATTGCTTAACTTCGCCATTACCTCCCTTTCATCTGGACGGAAGCAGTAATGCAATCTGACTATTGCCTCTAGCTATTAAACAAAATATTACTCTTACCACTACTGTCTAAAGTCCAAACACCCTAGAGCTAAGCCCTGCTGCAGCAAGTCACCACAGGACAGGTCCTTTGCGTACTCTGCAGCACACGACAGACCTAACTCCATGGTGACAACTCTTAAATTCTGCGGTAGCAGCTCCAAAATCCATGGCAACATTAATTCATTATTGTCTCTAAAATACTCTTCATCCCCTACTTTCCCACTCCGGCACAAACATATTCAGCAATGACTCATTGCAGAGAATATCGCTGACGAAAAATTGATGGTTATTTTTAACCATAAATCCTGAATTATTTTTCTCCGTGCTCCCCAGATATTTTGGCTATAACAGCCCTCAGCCTCTAAAAGGGCGCTGCGCAAATCATCTTTCTGTCCTGATACCAGCACAGAAGAAAACTTGCATCTGGGCTCTGCAGCTTTCCATGTCCCACTTGCTCCACTCTTCGTCAGGCTATTGAGCTCGCTTGCATCGCATTCGGTTCTCCATCTGTCTAGTTAGAAGCTGGACCTCAGCTTTAACTTTCTGTGTCCTTGTTCCTGGCTCTGTGAGACAATACAGCTGTATTGCAGCTGTGAACATAATTATAAAAACAAAACAAAATCCCTTTCAAAATCAAAAGCGGAGTTTTGCAGAAAATGATGTGGCTACACGAGTACCAGGCTTTGCTCTGCACCACTCATCTGATAAACCAACAGCTGTCAGCACCGGTACTGCAATAGGAAAGTATACTATTTTTCCAAAATAATTATCAAGGGATGATGAGGAGAGTCAGAGGGGAAACAGAACACTGCAAAAGTTGTATCAAGCCACAGGAAAACAGGAAGAGGGCGGTGATATCGTAAAGGAATATTCCAGTACTGAAACAGAGGCTGACATATCGTAGCCAAAAATTCAGTTCTAGGTGAGAACTACTATACTACCTTTAGTACTGGCCCCCCCAAAAATCTTGAAAATACAAATAAAGTAAGTTTAATGTTATCCCCAGTCATTCACATCTGTTAATTTGTCAAATCAGATTTTCCATACGAAGATAAACAAAAGACAGACGACCCAGAGTCTTAGCCTGTCCTGTGTACATCTCTGTGCGAACCCCACAGCACCAGCAGTAAGACAGAAGACCTTGCCAGTCACAAAACAAAAGGAGAAGCATAATCAGAAGTATCCTTAACTAACCACCACTTTCCCATCCTCATCTTTCTTTCCCTCTTGCTCTCTTTTTTTCCCTTAGTTCTCCTCCCTCACCATTTCCCACAGTTACCACTGTCATTGATCATTAGACCACACTTCTGCATTTCAAGAAAGAGCTTTCTTCGTGCCTCTTCCTCCACTTAAGACTTCAGCTGTACACCAAGCCAGATCAGAGAGGGTGACGCTCCAGTTGCTGTACTGGTGCAGCAGCAGCTCTGTCTGTGCCCCATGACACCTCTGACTTGTGTGAGGATTAAGGGTAAGGCCCGTAAATAACTTCAGTTTTACTGGACCCTAGATTTTAAATACATATATATATAATCATAATCACACGTGGAACATCTCATCTGCTTTGGCAGCAGTAACTTAGTTGTGATGATGGAGAGTAGAAAGTTATACAGGCAGGCTCCCTTGGAAACTCAAATCTGATGTGGAAGCAAGTGAGTACATCTCCTGCCCCTCCAATTTTTTAAAATTTTTTTTCAAATGAAAGATCTGTTTAAAAAAACACATTTTCACAACTAAAGGCTTCACGGGGCTACTGGGGGAAAAAAAGACACCTGGCACTTTTCTGCCATGACCACGGGAGCAGGTTGAGGGACTTCCAGCATGTTCAAGGTGTGGACTGTTTGGATGTCATTGTACGTGAGGACCTGGGCAAGTGAGATGACACCAGTAAAGACCTGAACTTACACATCTCTCATTTTTTTAAAGACTTTCTAACACGTTGTTCTGGAGGAACAGTTATGTGGCCGTGGGGCAGCAAGAGGAGACAGAAAATGAAGGCTCCAGTTTCTTTAAGAAGGCAGGACCAAGAGCCTGTTAATTTGAAAGGAATAAGGATTTCCTCCCTCCCAGAAAACAAAGTAAACTACAGAACTCTAGCAAACTCTGTACAAACACCCAACTCTTGGGTTTCCATGGTATTTAAATACTATTTCAGAGAATGCATGGTCTGCAAAACATTATTCTTTGCCATGTTTGTGACATCTGGCTAGCACTGCTGTACCGACAACAAGTCCAGCCATGCTTAAGCTGATTCCTGCAGGGCCACTTCTCTGTATTCTGTAGGATGATCCTCAACGTCTACTCAATATTACATCTCAGGTAGGTCCCTACCCAGTCCTAGCTCAGCTCTGGCCATCCAGGCTGGCTTTGTGCAGAACCAGAAATTAGAAATTGTTGGTAATATGGACTTTGGGGCACTTGACTGAGGTCTGTTTGTGGCCAGGGTGGTCTCATCAAGGTTTACTGGTTAAACCCCATGTCGTCATAATCTATTTTCCAGTCCTTGAAGCAACCCAGTATCCATATGGCATAATACTTCACCCAAAAGTGACTAGGCATGTGTGGAAGACCACTTACACAAAAAGATAAATTCTGCTGTTGACATCCATGGCATCATCACTTCATAAACCACATTTGTGGATAAATAAAAAAATTACCTTCCTTCTCTTTCATATAAAGACATTACTGCTAAATCTGATCTGCATACAAAACCATTTGAAAAATCCCATGTATTTGCAACAATCCCGATGTGGTACATCTGTGGAAACAAAATGAACGGGGACTCCAAAGACAGAATGAACTGTATAAACATTACATGGACTCCAAAAGGACGGATACTGGTTTCTCAATCATTAAGAAAAAAGTTGGACCTAATGTATATAAGTGTCTGTATAGGAGAAAAGAAGCAATTCAAGGGAGGAGAAGACAAATTTAATCCAACTCTCCTCGACACGAAACTTGTGAAATCACCTTAAATAGATGTCTAATTAAGGTTTTCTGTGAGTTCTGCAGAGCAGAAAGAAGATACGTTATCATAGTATCACCTGCTTTCACCCCATGGGGTGAAAAACTAGATTAGACCTTCAGTCTATAGATGGAAAAGACATGGATTTTTCTTTCAAAAACTCTCCATCTCTTATTGTTCCTGACTTCCCACTTGCTAATTTAAACTTCTGGAGAGATCTTTTTCTGTCCAGATCTTTTATCCGTCTGCATCGTCACTCTCCTTCCATGTAACTGGAGCAAGGGAACTAGAGATGTCAGGTTGTTGGTTTTTTTTTAACTATAGCATGCCTCAGGACTGACCGAACAATTACTATGGGAGTCATGAAGGATTTTTTCCCCTTTGGAGCCCAATGGATTTTAAAGCATCTTGGAGTTTCAGTTCAATTGATAGGAAAATTTGGAAGTAATGCAAAGCCCTATCTATTCCTTCCTAACTTTGGAGAACTGCTAATAAGCATATCACAACAACAAATGAAACACAGAACTTTGCTGGCAAACTTTTGCATCCGAAAAAGGCATACAGGTCTCCCTTTGGTAACTTTTGCCTTGTGGGAAGAAGGAAGGAGAGAGACATATTCAAAGGCCTTGAAAAGAAGAACTGAATCCTAGAACAAACTGAATCCTACAAACTTTATTCCAACCTCTGGCAGGCCTTGTGCAGCTGGGGAGTCAGGGAAGATTTTCATTGTTTCAGCAGCTTTCCAGTGTTAAGTTAATAAAACTGCGGTCTGCTGCTTAAATCCATTCCTGTGTCTGTCTTCATTCACTTGAGCATCCTAATCAAGTGTCCATTTAAATAGACTGGTGGCATTTTGAGATGCCAGCCACTCACACGAAGACGAAATCTTCCATTGTGGAGTAAAAACAGTTAGCTGCATAGATAAAATATTCATATATAAGAAATAGTACCGGCTAAACTCCTATCTATGACTCATTTCAAACTTAGTATACTTCATAGCAGAAGATGAATTGCAGTGCTCCACAGAGGTAATCAGATACAGAGGGGTGGGGGAAACGAACGACATAAACAAATACTTAATACCTAACTTTTAAGGCCTGATTTTTTGTCATCTAATTCTAAATACCAGCTTTAGAGAAGGAGACATGCTAGAAAATTAATATCATAGGTAATCTATAGACCACTTTTGGCTAATTTAAAGCTCCAATGTGTATTTGTTTTCTGTATAAATTTCTTTCTTATTATTCTCAATAAGATACTCTCAGCACGATAAAAAGAAGGACATTACCAGCAGCGTTTTCAATCACGGGGGCTATATATTCAAGAGCAATCAATAAAAACCACACAGGGCCTGACAAACAACTAGTCAAAGGAATCATTTTTCTCAGATACTTAGCAGTATCCTTTTAAAGTAATTGCTTTTGGTCAATGTTACCCGTTATCATTTGGTCTGCTCTTTTTCCAAAATAGAATGGATGTCATTTCCATTAATATTTCAGCTGTCTATGTAGGTTTTCAAAGTGCATACTCCACAAAAAAAAGGAGGATTTTTGTTTCAACTTCAGTCAACTAACACAGAACTCTAAAATGTTATAGAACAGGCAGTGTCATATCATCCAGGCTAAAAGGTAATTTTAAAGAAAATGATTACAGAATATTAGATATAGCCTGCCCTCCTTTTCGCTCCACACAAAACTGTTAACTCCAATAAAGACAAATGGAAACAACAGACTTTGGCCCAGCCTGTCCATGCTAGAAAATAATACTAGCAGATAAATATGCTCAAAATGACACCTAAAATAATGAAATGAACATTGATTCATTATTATAGCTTGGTTTAGGAAATTTGAAGAAAATCTCACCACTGAAAAACCCTTGTGTTGCTTAACCCTGCCTGTGACAGCAGGGTAGTTGTTGCCTTGTGCCAACTGATCATTTAAAGATGTCCACAAGATACTGAAAATACCCGGCATAATCTGTAAGTGTACAGCTGGGATACCAAATTAGATTAAGAAAGGCAAAGAACATATCTTTTCAGTTGTAGTAAGGCCCCAGAAACTGTCTAGTTATGCTTTGTACTAAATGTTCTGGCACGCTGCCAAGGCACTTCCAAACATTTCTGAGTTCACTTTTCCACAGAACTCTTTTAAAAATCAATTAGTAGTGAAAGTCTTTCAAATGCAAGTGTTTTAAAATGTCAAGCTTGTATTTCTTTTTTTTTTTTCTTTTCTTTCTTTCTTTCTTTCTTTCCACCCCCCCCTTGTTGTGCATCAGTGGCAGTATTTTGAAACCTTTATATTAAATTGATCATATTCTCTAATTAAGCCTGTAAAGAGAATAGTATGTGCGGGCAGTTTAAAATGCATAGAACAAAAGGTTCATTCTTCGAAAAAAAAAAAAAAAAAAAAAAGGTTGAGAGAGGCGCAGTAATTTTCTTAAACAAGGATGCCCAAGACATTTGTATTGATTTCAGGGTGATAAATGTTTTCATCATTACAAGGCAACTGTAGAAGAAATGAATACTCTATTTAGAAATTCTTGGATTGGGATATTTTAAAAGTATACTGCGTAAGTGTTTTAGAAGTTAAATTACAAGTGCTGAAAAGAACAAACAAACGAAATGGAGGCTACTTTAATTATTCATCAAAACACAGAAGTAAAGATAAAAAATAAAATTAAGAACACCATCAGCAGGGCTTTCTGATTATCAGAGAAAGATAATCTTTAAGGACTGTAACTTCTCAGTGGAATTTGTGGCATAATGAAGTACACACCTTGGTCTTCCCGTTGTGTTATGCGTATTTTGGATGATATCCCTACTGCATAGCAAAAGAGTTAAAAGTATATTTTGTCCCTATGTCACATAATCTGTTTGCTCTATTTCATTCAGCTAAGTGCCCAAAGGTTTACATAGATAGCAATTGATTGAAATCAGTTCTTTATGTGTAACACATTTATATTAATTGGTTTGTCCTTTCAAGTTGTGTTTATCTCTTCATTTCCATCACAGTTTCAAAGGTCACTCAGTTCCATTTATAAATCCAACATGACAGAGATTAGTAAAAGAAAAAAAGGAACAACTAAATGAATGCATCATCACACAATCACACATCTCACAATTCATTTATCATATTAATAAATAATGCTGTCAAATGCTTACTGCTAAGTTTGTTTGCTATCATCAAAATATTTCTGTCAAGATAACTTAATCAGCCCTGTTTATGCTTTCAGCTAAAAATGAGCTGCAAAATATTGAGGATATTAAGCATATTGAACATTTGTCCCCTTGATCCAAGACTGCAACCTGAAAGTTTCTTGTTTGTGGTTTTTTTTAAATTCCTCCATAGTTGTCTAACAATAAAGTTCATCCATCTATA